>NC_058083.1:93640806-93795966 GCF_014858855.1 Bufo gargarizans
TGGCTCGGTCTCACCACTGCCTCTTCCTCCGAACTGTGAAAGTCAGTGGCACGACCTTCATTCCATGTGGGGTCTAGGACCTCATCGTCCCCTGCATCGTCTTCCACCCAGTCTTGATCCCTGACCTCCTGTTCAGTCTGCACACTGCAGAAAGACGCAGCAGTTGGCACCTGTGTTTCGTCATCATCAGAGACATGCTGAGGTGGTATTCCCATGTCCTCATCATCAGGAAACATAAGTGGTTGTGCGTCAGTGCATTCTATGTCTTTCACCGCTGGGGAAGGGCTAGGTGGATGCCCTTGGGAAACCCTGCCAGCGGAGTCTTCAAACAGCATAAGAGACTGCTGCATAACTTGAGGCTGAGACAGTTTCCCTGGTATGCATGGGGGTGATGTGACAGACTGATGGGGTTGGTTTTCAGGCGCCATCTGTGCGCTTTCTGCAGAAGACTGGGTGGGAGATAATGTGAACGTGCTGGATCCACTGTCGGCCACCCAATTGACTAATGCCTGTACCTGCTCAGGCCTTACCATCCTTAGAACGGCATTGGGCCCCACCATATATCGCTGTAAATTCTGGCGGCTACTGGGACCTGAGGTAGTTGGTACACTAGGACGTGTGGATGTGGCAGAACGGCCACGTCCTCTCCCAGCACCAGAGGGTCCACTAACACCACCACGACCATGTCCACGTCCGCGTCCCTTACTAGATGTTTTTCTCATTGTTATGGTTCACCACAACAACAAATATATTATTTGGCCCAATGTATTGTATTCAAATTCAGCGGGATATAAATTTGAGGCCTAGTATTTAGGCGCTGGGTGACCGGTATGGATTTAGTGACAGAATTAGACTTGGAAATGCACAGAAGCGTGTGTGTGAAGTTATTCTGAATGACCCTATGTGCACCTTCAATATTATATACCCTTTTAGGGATAGATTTCAAATAGCTCTGATATAGCAGAAACCACTAAATTATGAAATTGCTAAATTGGGAATTGTACTTCAACCCAGAACAAAAAATGTGCTTTGACGGACACTAAATATCTTGCCCAGCAACAACAGTACAGCGGTGGGTAACGAGAGATTTAGAGGGATTTAAATTTGAGGCCTAGTATTTAGGCGCTGGGTCACCGGTATGGATTTAGTGACAGAATTAGACTTGGAAATGCACAGAAGCGTGTGTGTGAAGTTATTCTGAATGACCCTATGTGCACCTTCAATATTATATACCCTTTTAGGGATAGATTTCAAATAGCTCTGATATAGCAGAAACCACTAAATTATGAAATTGCTAAATTGGGAATTGTACTTCAACCCAGAACAAAAAATGTGCTTTGACGGACACTAAATATCTTGCCCAGCAACAACAGTACAGCGGTGGGTAACGAGAGATTTAGAGGGATTTAAATTTGAGGCCTAGTATTTAGGCGCTGGGTGACAGGTATGGGTTTAGTGACAGAATTAGACTTGGAAATACACAGTAGCGGGTGTGTGTGAAGTTATTCTGAATGACCCAATGTGCACCTTCAATATTATATACCCTTTTAGGGATAGATTTCAAATAGCTCTGATATAGCAGAAACCACTAAATTATGAAATTGCTAAATTGGGAATTGTACTTCAACCCAGAACAAAAAATGTGCTTTGACGGACACTAAATATCTTGCCCAGCAACAACAGTACAGCGGTGGGTAACGAGAGATTTAGAGGGATTTAAATTTGAGGCCTAGTATTTAGGCGCTGGGTCACCGGTATGGATTTAGTGACAGAATTAGACTTGGAAATGCACAGAAGCGTGTGTGTGAAGTTATTCTGAATGACCCTATGTGCACCTTCAATATTATATACCCTTTTAGGGATAGATTTCAAATAGCTCTGATATAGCAGAAACCACTAAATTATGAAATTGCTAAATTGGGAATTGTACTTCAACCCAGAACAAAAAATGTGCTTTGACGGACACTAAATATCTTGCCCAGCAACAACAGTACAGCGGTGGGTAACGAGAGATTTAGAGGGATTTAAATTTGAGGCCTAGTATTTAGGCGCTGGGTCACCGGTATGGATTTAGTGACAGAATTAGACTTGGAAATGCACAGAAGCGTGTGTGTGAAGTTATTCTGAATGACCCTATGTGCACCTTCAATATTATATACCCTTTTAGGGATAGATTTCAAATAGCTCTGATATAGCAGAAACCACTAAATTATGAAATTGCTAAATTGGGAATTGTACTTCAACCCAGAACAAAAAATGTGCTTTGACGGACACTAAATATCTTGCCCAGCAACAACAGTACAGCGGTGGGTAACGAGAGATTTAGAGGGATTTAAATTTGAGGCCTAGTATTTAGGCGCTGGGTCACCGGTATGGATTTAGTGACAGAATTAGACTTGGAAATGCACAGAAGCGTGTGTGTGAAGTTATTCTGAATGACCCTATGTGCACCTTCAATATTATATACCCTTTTAGGGATAGATTTCAAATAGCTCTGATATAGCAGAAACCACTAAATTATGAAATTGCTAAATTGGGAATTGTACTTCAACCCAGAACAAAAAATGTGCTTTGACGGACACTAAATATCTTGCCCAGCAACAACAGTACAGCGGTGGGTAACGAGAGATTTAGAGGGATTTAAATTTGAGGCCTAGTATTTAGGCGCTGGGTCACCGGTATGGATTTAGTGACAGAATTAGACTTGGAAATGCACAGAAGCGTGTGTGTGAAGTTATTCTGAATGACCCTATGTGCACCTTCAATATTATATACCCTTTTAGGGATAGATTTCAAATAGCTCTGATATAGCAGAAACCACTAAATTATGAAATTGCTAAATTGGGAATTGTACTTCAACCCAGAACAAAAAATGTGCTTTGACGGACACTAAATATCTTGCCCAGCAACAACAGTACAGCGGTGGGTAACGAGAGATTTAGAGGGATTTAAATTTGAGGCCTAGTATTTAGGCGCTGGGTCACCGGTATGGATTTAGTGACAGAATTAGACTTGGAAATGCACAGAAGCGTGTGTGTGAAGTTATTCTGAATGACCCTATGTGCACCTTCAATATTATATACCCTTTTAGGGATAGATTTCAAATAGCTCTGATATAGCAGAAACCACTAAATTATGAAATTGCTAAATTGGGAATTGTACTTCAACCCAGAACAAAAAATGTGCTTTGACGGACACTAAATATCTTGCCCAGCAACAACAGTACAGCGGTGGGTAACGAGAGATTTAGAGGGATTTAAATTTGAGGCCTAGTATTTAGGCGCTGGGTCACCGGTATGGATTTAGTGACAGAATTAGACTTGGAAATGCACAGAAGCGTGTGTGTGAAGTTATTCTGAATGACCCTATGTGCACCTTCAATATTATATACCCTTTTAGGGATAGATTTCAAATAGCTCTGATATAGCAGAAACCACTAAATTATGAAATTGCTAAATTGGGAATTGTACTTCAACCCAGAACAAAAAATGTGCTTTGACGGACACTAAATATCTTGCCCAGCAACAACAGTACAGCGGTGGGTAACGAGAGATTTAGAGGGATTTAAATTTGAGGCCTAGTATTTAGGCGCTGGGTCACCGGTATGGATTTAGTGACAGAATTAGACTTGGAAATGCACAGAAGCGTGTGTGTGAAGTTATTCTGAATGACCCTATGTGCACCTTCAATATTATATACCCTTTTAGGGATAGATTTCAAATAGCTCTGATATAGCAGAAACCACTAAATTATGAAATTGCTAAATTGGGAATTGTACTTCAACCCAGAACAAAAAATGTGCTTTGACGGACACTAAATATCTTGCCCAGCAACAACAGTACAGCGGTGGGTAACGAGAGATTTAGAGGGATTTAAATTTGAGGCCTAGTATTTAGGCGCTGGGTGACAGGTATGGGTTTAGTGACAGAATTAGACTTGGAAATACACAGTAGCGGGTGTGTGTGAAGTTATTCTGAATGACCCAATGTGCACCTTCAATATTATATACCCTTTTTGGGATAGATTTCAAATAGCTCTGATATAGCAGGAACCACTAAATTATGAAATTGCTAAATTGGGAATTGTATTTCAACCCAGAACAAGAAATGTGCTTGAACGGACACTAAATAACTCGCCCAGCTACAGCACTAGGGACAGATTTAGCTGGATATAAATTTGAGGCCTAGTATTTAGGCGCTGGGTGACCGGTATGGATTTAGTGACAGAATTAGACTGGGATATGGCCAAAAAATAAACAGACTATTGCTGGTTAAATGCACTTGGTGTCACAGCTTGACCAACCACACTACTGAGGGTTAAATGCACTTGGTGACGGGCGCAGCTTGCCCCTGATGTAGTATATGGCCAAAAAATAAACAGACTATTGCTGGTTAAATGCACTTGGTGTGACAGCTTCACCCTGATGTAGGCTTTAGCCAAAAAACAACCACACCATTGAGGGTTAAATGCACTTGGTGACAGGCGCAGCTTGCCCCTGATTTTGTATATGGCCAAAAAATGAACAGACTATTGCTGGATAAATGCACTTGGTGTGACAGCTTCACCCTGATGTAGGCTTTAGCCAAAAAACAACCACACCATTGAGGGTTAAATGCACTTGGTCGCAGCTTGTGCTGGCGCACCACAAGACACAAAATGGCCGCCGATCACCCCAGAAAAATGAGACTGACAAACGGTCTGTGCAGCCTAAAAACAGTGAGCAATTGAGGATCAGCAGCTCAATGATCCACAGCTGCAGATCGATCAGTTAATCAAGTCCTTTGGAGGAGTTAATCTGCCTAATCTCGCCCTACTGTCGCAGCCGCAACCTCTCCCTACGCTAATCAGAGCAGAGTGACGGGCGGCGCTATGTGACTCCAGCTTAAATAGAGGCTGGGTCACATGGTGCTCTGGCCAATCACAGCCATGCCAATAGTAGGCATGGCTGTGATGGCCTCTTGGGGCAAGTAGTATGACGCTTGTTGATTGGCTGCTTTGCAGCCTTTCAAAAAGCGCCAAGAAAGCGTCACAAAAGCGCGAAGAAAGCGACGAACTCCGAACCCGAACCCGGACTTTTACGAAAATGTCCGGGTTCGGGTCCGTGTCACGGACACCCCAAAATTCGGTACGAACCCGAACTATACAGTTCGAGTTCGCTCATCCCTACAGAAAAGTCTTCAATTTTCACAGACGTTTCAGAATTGGACCTCCACTGAATGGCAAAGGGTTGCCTTCTCCGATGAATCGCAAATTTCGTCTTATCAAATTGACATCAAATAACAAACACCCTGCAACCATTGCTGAAAGATCACAAGCTGGTCGTGGCAGGGTTATGGTCTGGAGAATGTTTCTGTGGCATTCTCTGGTCCCACTCATCCATGTGGAAGGCACTCTTAACTGATTTGGGTATGAAAAATGAATCCATCTTTGCAGATCATGTAAACCCATACATGTTGATTGTCTCTCCTGGAGTAGATGGGATAATACAATGAGACATGTCACATGGCTAAAAATGTCCGACATTTGTTGAAAGAGCATGAAGAAGACTTCCAAGTGTGAGGCACTTTTCCTTGGATATGGTGTTTCCCCATTTTAGTATGCACGGGGTTAAGGTGTGTCTGCTAGGTGTGGTGGGTGTGACCTCAGGCCTCCTTATATGTTGGTGTGGTGGAGCATGAGGTTAGTTTGATTTTGTTGTCAGTCTGTGTAGGAGCTCTGCTCCCTGGCTGAATGTCTTGGTCTGTGTGAGCCACCCTTATTTGTTATATTGTTTCCCATGCTTTGTCTGTGTGTCCCCTCCTGTGTGTTTCTGTTTTCCCTCCCCCACCTGGTGTATGTTGTTATGGTGTGGGCCTTGTTTGGAGGTTTGTGTTGTGGTGTGTTTTCTCTGGAAGGATCTTGCTTTCCCGGAGGGGCTTAAGCAAAATGCAAGACTGTGTGCTATTTACCTGCCGTACTGTCTTCTCCTAAGGTCTTGCACCCTACCAACTACTGGGCCTCTGGAGATACCATTCATCCGTGGTGTTGGATGAATGGGTGGTCTCTGCCCTGTCTTCAGTCTTAGGGCATAGCAGGGATACCTAGGGTCTTAGGTTGGTGAGCATGAGCCCCCTTACCTTCTGAGGCGGCTCATGCACTAGGAGTCTATGGAGATTTCAGGGTTGCGCTAGGATGGTGACCTGCTCCCTGCTATCTGGCAGTAACTGCCACTGACATTGTACAATGAGGGGTTTCCCCTACTACCCGCCGTGACAAGCGCGGACAAGAAAAGGACATGTTATATTTTTTTAGCGGGGCCACGGAACGGAGCAATGGATGCGGACTTCACATGGAGTGCTGTCCGCATCTTTTGCGGCCCCATTGAAGTGAATGGGTCCGTATCCGAGCCGCCAAATCGGCAGCTCGGATGTGGACCAAAACAATGGCCGTGTGCATGAGGCTTAAGACTGATGACTTCTCCACCTCCACCCCTTCATATATTGTGTGTGTGTGAGGGGGGGGTCATTGATGGTGGGCTATTCACTGTTTTCAAACGGCACTAGCGGTCCTCCAGTTCCTCCTTGCTAGCTCACAGAGGAGAGAGTCAACCAATTAGCAAAACGAGCCCTAACAGAACATCAAAAAAGGGATTGTCTGAACCATGTACCCACACGCTGGAATTACTATACAGAATAAAGCAGGTTAAGGCTAGGGCTACACGACGACATGTGTCGCGTGACAATATAACGTGTGACACATAGGGCACAACTACACTGCAAAATGTGTTGCGCGACATTGATGTCTCACCAATGTCGCGCGACAATTTTCATAATGATAGTCTATGGTGTCACACTGCGACATGCTGCGACTGCGACAGTCACAGAAAAATCCATTTTGGATGGGTTTTCTGCGACTGTCTTGTCGCGATCGCAGCCTGTCGCAGTGCGACACCATAGACTATCATTATAAAAATTGTCGCGCGACATCGGTGCGACAAAATGTCGTTGTGTAGCCCTAGCCTAAACGTAGTGACAGCATCTGAGAATTTGTGTAGAACACAGAATCAAGGAGAGGACCTTGTAAATTGGCAGCACACAGATCATACGCTAGTGAGAAGGAGGCCCTAGCTATAACCTCCTCCGCCATCAGCAGCGGAGTGCTGAAAGTCTTCTATCGGTATTCCTGTAGAGCCATTGTTCAGTATGGATGACGGCTACAGAAAAACACAAGTCCCCTCCCGTCTCTTTCTTCTCTCTCCCTAAGGGCTCCCCTATTTCTCGGCACTGCTGGAACGGGGGGCTTTCATGCATCTTCCCATTTTCTCCATCTAACACTGCAGTTTCCTTTATCTGTGCTGCTGAGCAGAACTATAATCCACCGGGGATTAGTGTAAGCAACATTTACCTGTCACAGCTCTGCCCCTGCATGACAAATGAGAGGTTTTACACTGCTGCCTGGTTATGGTTCTGTCTGTAGATGGTGGCTCCCGCCTCCCCTTCCTTCCATTATCAAGCCTTATTTCTACCTTCCCTGGGACAGCACAACTGCATATAGAGTGCTAGCTCATCAAACCAGCGTAAACAAGCATCTGCTACCATAACACGGGAACGTACACTAGCATGCGTTCTACAATGCTCCGCTATCACATTGCCTTTACAGACAGTATGTATTACTAAAGAATTCTGGAACATCTGTTGTACTGTTCCCCTATTATTCCTCTTAGACATTTCTGAAAAATTGACAGCTTAGCATTGCTAGTTGGAACAGGCTGGTATTGTCCTATCAGCGCTAACAGCGTTAGTCTACTTTCACATCAGCGGTTTTGCTGAGATCTCAATACAGGAGGAAAACGCTTCTGTTTTGTCCCCATTCATTGTCAATGGGGACAATACTGAACAGAATGGAACGGAGTGCTCCAGAATGCATTCTGTTCCGTTTTGTTGCGTTCCCGTGCCGGACAGAATAAATGGGGGTCTCTGCGGGAAGAAAGAGCACCATTTTATAGGAGAAGGCAGAGAACCCCTGCTCACCCTCCCTTGTTTTGGTGGTTTACATTCCTGATCCGTTTAGTATGAGGTGAAGAAAGGTGGGGGAGACGTTCTTTGGGATTGGTTCTGTCGCGGCAGCTGTGGCGGTGGGAGGTCCTCAAAGTTGAGTTGGTGCTAAACGGCTGGATGCAAGGTGGAGTTCCCCGTATGGGATTTTAATTATTTGAGGCTTAGAGGACCTTCCTTCGTCGGTAATGTACATTAGGATGTAAATAATAAAATGGCTGCTGTGGCCGATTAAAATCCACCTCTGTGTCTGAGTCGTTATTGGGGAAAAAGGGAGAAACGATTCTGGGACGTTGGGTTGGAGAGTTAGCGGACCGGTAACCAGTACCATCGTCATGGGATGTGGAGCAAGACACTGTCTTGGACACAAAAGAAAACGGATCCAGTTTCCATTGACTTACAATGGTTTTAGTGCCGGATCACTCATGGCCATTTTAGAGATAATACAACCGGATCCGTTCATAACGGATGCAGACAGTTGTATTATCCTATCGGAAGTGTTTTCGTTGATCCCTGACGGATCCAGCAAAAATGCAGATGTGAAAGTAGCCTTAGGCTGGGTTCACATCATTGTTTCATTTTCCGTTCTTTTGATCCAGTCAGAACAGAAAAAAACAGGATCCAAAAAAAGAAAAAAAAAATGATTAAAAAAAAACGGGTCCTGTGCATCAGTTCTGTACATTCAGCATCCGTTTGAGCCATTTCCCTCAAAGATTATTTTTTTTCAGACTGGGAAAAAAACGTATTGCATGCTGGACTTTTTTTCCGTCTAAAAAAAAAACGGATCTCAGACGGAAATGGCTCAAACAGATGCCAAATGTGCATAACTGATGAACAGGTTTGAGTCAAAAACACAGAATCAGTGCAAATCTTTCCATTATACCTATAGTGACTGCGTGAAGAAAAAAAAAAAAACGTAGGCCTCGTGCACATGACCGTGTCTGTTTTGTAGTCCGCAAATTGTGGATCTGGAAAAATACGGATGCATTCTGTGTTGCAGAATTCCGCCATTTTTGTATAGCACATAGTCTGTCTTTGTACGGAAAGGGTATACAGATGCGGAAAGAACACAATTCATCCATCTTCTTTCTGTATCCCTAAAAAGATGGACAATGTCTGCAAAATGCGGTCCATGGACCCATTGAAAACAATGAGTCCACAAATAAAATGGATGGCACATGGACTTTTCAGGCTCGTGATTTGCAGAGCTCAAAATGGATATGGTCATGTGCGTGAGGCCTTAAATTGCTTAGGGACACGTCACTTTGACAAGTGGAATGGAAAAACAGAGTTGTCAATAACTTCATACATTTCTGGGGAGGATAATAGAGGAACGACACAACGCAGAGTTCTGAAAAAACAATAGCTGACACAGGATAGCTGACACAGGCCCTCTTAAAAACTCATCTCTTCTTTTTCCAGATATTCCAGATTATTTTGTAGCTCTGGAAACTTCTACCATACTACTAGAATTTCTGGACAATCGGATAGTGGATTATAGGAATTTCCTTCATGACTGTAAGAGAATTGCCGGCACATGACTGTGACAATAATCCATTTATAGTCCTTCAAGATTATGCTGGTGCAGTACATGTACATGATGATGTGATCAGCACAGCAGATTAGGTTATCTTTCGAAGGACACCATTAATTATGGAGATATTAGAAACAATGTCAGTCTCTCCATTTGTCTTGCCTGTCACCGGCAGCTCGGCCTGTTCCAAAGCACAGTTGTCCGGGGTCAAACAGAGAAGCTAATACTGTTTTACAGAAGCTGGAATATGAAGACAGATCAATGACGGCAGGTTATTTACCCGTAACACACACCGATATGGCACTCACTTCTCAGCCGGGCGACTCTAGGACAGGGGAGCGGGCTCTACATATATACAGAAGCCATTTGTTTAGTTTCAGTATATTACATATGGGGATATCAGCACACAACAAGGAATAATAGGATTTATGGAGTATGAATGGTGTCTTCTCTTCTGACATGTCATATACCGTACAGTGTCAGCATTTGAGGAACGAAGGAACAGTGGTGTTTGGTGGGGGATCTAGTTACCACACGAACATAGGGGCACATAACATTTATTAAGACCGGCGTTTTAGACGCTGGTCTTAATAAAGCCCTAAGTTGAAGACCTTCTTGTATGCCTGAAACGGGGCGGGGTGCGCGTGGCAAAGTCGCAGATAGCGCCTGAAATACAGGCATATTTAAGCATGATAAATGACCCCATAGTTTCTTCTTATGTTCAGATGTATGAAGAGTACAGAGATCTTAGACACCTACAGTTGGTCTGTAACCAGGGTCGGACTGGGGTTCCTTGGCCCCAACAGAGGAAATTATTATTGGGGCCCAACTTCTATGTCATCAAAAGTCTAATAGGGTTAAGTCAAAGATATAGAGTGGCTCAAAATGTTATTTTTCTCCTGGACCTTTGAGTCCCACTATGGTATCAAAAACTAGGCCCACAAGAGGATCCTCTGGTACACTGGTGGGCCAGTCTGACAATGTCTGTAATCATGACAAGGGGACATCCTCTACATTTAGAGGAAAGAACGTTTCTTCATCATCATCATAGATGGGGATTTTTTTTTACTGTAAGAGCAGTGAGACTATGGGGCTCTCTGTCATGAGCTGTTGGCATGGCTGATTTTTTTTAACAAGTTTGATTGCACCAATAGCTGGTCATGGGTACTAGATTTCTAGAGATGGAAAGCTGATCTAGGGATTATTCTGATGCCCATATTTGGAGTCAGGAAGAATTTCTGTCCCTTAATCTGAAGCATAATATATTAATATATTAGCATCTGCCTCAGACGGTGTTTGGCCTTCTTCTGGATCAACACAGTAGGGTTATAGGTTGGTGTCAAACGTGGGTCTTAGTGGTTAAGAGTCTACCTAAGAAGACATGTTACATGTGCAGTACGCAGCCCTGCGGGGTGAGGCGAATGGTGATGTCACATGGGTAGTTACTAACCGAGGGTGGTTATAGTACTCACAGTCTTTTATATACCCTGGGCAGACGTACAGCAGTGATGGAGAGGCTGGCACAGGGTTCCTCTGGGGCACTCTCTGTGTATAGGGACCAGGCCTGATGGTAGGTGAGGTGCCCTGGATGTTGCAGGTTTTTTTTATGTGCCGGTGGCAAGATCCCTTTAAATTTGTGAAGCCAGTTCCGGTAACGGTGGCACACCGATTTATTGTAGGAATAATTGAGGAACACAATGTTGTAGTGAACCAGAACTTCTTTTACTGAAAACAGTTCAACTATTTACAGTCTTTGGTCAGTTCCACATGTAAACAGGTTGTAACAGGCAGGCTTTATATAACATGGCAGGCAATGTCCTTGCAAGATACTCAGAGGGAATAACACTTACAGATCAGGCTGCACTTTTCCTCAGAATCCTGTCTGTCTTTCTAAAAGGCCCGTATGCCCTATAGCTGGCTTTATCCTTGGGTAGGGAAAACTTCCTCTGGTATATATATCCTTGCTGTAGAATATCCTTCTGCCCTTCAGCTCTCTGTTTGGCTGGGAATACACTTGGCTATGCACTGCACCTTTAAGGGAACTTGGTTTCTCAGGAGGCAAACCCTTCTCCTGTTGGCAAGCTAGGAGCCTGGGCTATCTAGCTGCATGTCAGAAGCTCCACTTCAGCTGCTTCCTAGCTAAAGTCCACACTGACTTCTGACTCTACGCACGCTCCCCCTGAGCTGGGCCTGACTATAAATACTAGGGGTTCCCTAGCGCTCTCTACTGTCTAGGAGGAGGAACTACACCCTGAGAGGCCTGATACACAAATAACAGGAAAAATACACATAAAAACATTATATAAAATACAGTGACTCTGTCCCACAGAAGGAGGGGAACAATGTGGCCCAATTGACCCTTGTGTAGTGCCCACATTTACCTAGTGGGACACTACACATGGTTGGCAGGAGCCCAACTGATCAGTGGCTGCTGTAAATTGTCATTCTTGTCACTCTGCTTATTTGGAAGCAATGTTAGTCGCAGATCACACATCAATTTTATCTTCATACAGTACAATACTAAATAAAATAAAATGGCTGTCCAGCATAGCTCAGTTAAACAGGTGACAAGCTGGAAGCTACTGTGGCAGATATTCATAATATCTACATGACAATTTGATGTTTTCCCATGTGATGTTCCTTCGTCAGCTAAATATATATGACTTCAGCTGAAAAAAAAAAAACACATCCATCAAGGTCCACCTCCCTCACACTTCACATTGTGATCTAGAGCAGCATTTCTCAAAAAATCTCCTAAGGAAGTCCAACAGGTCATGCTATTAGGAATTCCATGATGTTTCACAGGGGATTTAGTTCATTTCAGGAGATCAGTGAGTAGCATGTGTTTCTCTTTGGGGAAATCCTCAAGACTTGGCCATTAAGCTTTGTTGAGGACAAATTTGTTGAGGACTGCTCTTACTGTAAAGAACCCTTCCCTTTACTTTGAAGAACCCAATTGTTTATTTTTGGAATCAATAGTTTATGTTCAAATTCTATCTATTGACATGTTATGTATTCATCATATATATATATTCCAAGCTAAGTAAGCCCTATGTACCCAGCCCAACATATCACATTTATTAATCTGGCTGCCCTACTTTGAACTTTTGCCTTTTCTCCAATATGCCCTCCAATAAATTAGCCTTAACAAGGGTGTCTCTAATATAGGGAAAGAGGATTTTCAGGCCCATATGATCATGGGCTGGTATACCTGCAAATTTGGACAGTAACAGGGATGATGTTTGGACCATTGGTGCCAAATAAGAACTCTTGGCACCACTAGAGGTGCCATCAAGCCATCCCAATCAGGCCACTTAGAACCTTGTACTTCCACCGCATCTGCCATGAGTTGTATGATCCTGAATCTAATAATGATTGCTTAAAACCAAATCATAGGGTCAATCCTCACAGCTAAAACAGTACGGAAAACTTCCCCACTGTTTGCTGACATTTTGTTCTTTCTGGTAATTGAGCACATTTTGTTAATCGTTACTTTCCTAATGATCATTGCAGGAAGCCGAGCACTCCTCTTGGTGACAGCTGCAGGTGATACTGGGAAATGACAGGCATGTATTACAAGATATTCTGGCTTAACAGTGGAAATGTTCCAGTGACATAAATGAAGGGAGGAAGAGGTTACAGGATGTCAACTTTCACTATTGCAATGCATGCAGTACGGCAAGATGAGAGAACGAGCAGTCAAGATTGTCACAGTCAGCACTATCCTTGCAAAATAAATGACTGAATAGTGTTAGATAAGGCCAAGCATTCGGAGAAGGGTGACCCCTTTGACAGTTTAATGTAGAAATGAAAATTTATACTTTTTAACACTAAGTCATATTTAGGTCCAAAATGTTGTGCTGATAAGTTTCTAAGCACAATTAGTGGTGGAAATAGTGGTGCAATACCTGCAGCTGGCACTAGAGGGGGCGTGAGAGCTTGCTACCTGCTGCATTATTCAGTTAATTGTATATAGTATACAATAGGCTCCCTCTAGTGGTGGCTGCAGGTAGTCAGTCTCTTATTGAACTCTATGGAAGTAAGACATTTCTAGTCAGTTTTTCTTGTGTCTGTGCTGCTGTAATCTGTGCCAAATTTATCAAACATTGCGCAATGTTTGATAATCTGCTACATCTTGAAACATAGCACCTATACCTTATACACCTTTTTTTTTGCAACTTTTTAACTTTGCAAACTTTCCCGCCCACTTTTTAAAAGTGTCAAGAGCACAGTGAAATTAGAACAAGCAAAAAAAAATTTTTTTGCAAAATTGTTTGCTTGAATTCTGCCACAAAAAGCGTGATACATGTCCCCATGTCTATGCAAGGTTAGACATTCACTTTAAAGATGCTTAAAGGGGTTGTTCCGTACTTTAATGGTGGTCTATCGTCAGTATAGGCTATTATTATCAGATGTCTTAAAAAAAAGCTCCAGTGCTGGAAGTAGGCACAGAAACTACACAGCTCCCTCCAGTGGACAGATCTGGTCACTACAGCGCTGCTCTCTTGAATGGGAGCAGGGTGGACTGGCCATTGACCCTACAGTAAAATTTCAATGTGGGCCAATGCCCACTCTCCTTGGGTACATAACGATGCTCTCAGTATTAAATAATGCTAGGAGCATCAAGTACTTGTGTACTTGGACAGCAGCCACAGGTCCCTCTTCTGAATTCAACTGTATCGCTGTCTTTAGGATGATAATTGAGTTAGATACTGCAGCAGGGGCGGCAGTATTTTGTGCTGCACTGTGATATTTGGTTCTGCTGGGGCGGTATTTTGTGCTGCACTGGGTTGCTGGCTCCACCTACTTCTGTTGACCCTGCCTACTTGTGTTGCCCCACTTACTTTCAATTTCACTCCCCGGCACCCGCATCGCTCCTTGTGTCCACACGGCCGCTGCTGCATCTCTCCGTTGCGCAGATCAAAACATCCGGTAACGGTGGGTGGAGTAAGCCAATCGGAACGAGCCTCCCTAGAGTCACCCACGATGCTAGGGAGGCTCGTCAGCGTCCTGGCCTGCTATTGGCTGTCTCCCCCATCGCCGGATGTTTTGATCTGCACAACGAAGAGATGCAGTGGCGGCAATGCGGGGAGCAGGAGCGATGCTGGTGCCAGGGAGCGGGGTAAGTATAACCTGTATGAGGTGTCCGGGAATTTTGGGGGGCATTATTACAAAACTGGAAATGGCACTGTCAAAAGATTCCACCATTCCTACAGTTAATTTAATCACGTCCCTGCCCTGCTAGTTATACCCAAAATAATTTTTATTGTGAAATATTACCATCTCGGAGCAACAGCACACAATACATTGCCACGGATTACCTGGGAATACATTACCATCAAAAGCAAAGTAACTCACAGCTCTGGGAAGCCGTCTTGCTTTGAAAATTGACCATATTGCATTTAATATATCATTCACATTACTTAATTAACACAACTGTGTCTCTATACCTTTACCATCAGTTCTTCCTAGCAAAACACATCATCCTTAATAAGAGAGAGAAGAGAAATATCTGCAATTAAACGGCACAAGAATATTTAATTGGGCCCCTGAGACTCCAAAAAGAAAAAAGCTATACCAAAGTGGTGATTTCCAGGTTTATCTTAATGACACAACAGCAGATTCGGGTTTCCCGTGGCAGCCCTTCATGTACTGGCTGTGCTGAAAGAGCAATGAAATCTCTATTGCACATTTAGATCAAAGCAATAAATGGAGTCTTTATAGTTAGTAGAAAAAGCCTATCTGAAGATAGTGTTAGGAATCTCATACCTACACGGGTCATTTTTTATTGAAAGTAACTTTAGGTGGTATTGGACCATCCACAGAGGATGCCCCTTAAGTTAAAGGGGTTCTTTGGGTTCAGAGCTGAACCTGGACATACCCCCATTTTCACCAGAGCAGCCCCTCTGACATGAGCATCGGAGCATTTCATGCTCCATTGCTCTTGTTTGCCCTGCCCTGAATCGTAAAGGGCAAACGTTTTTTTTTTTAGATCCGGTGAAGTAACGGGCTCTCCATGGATAAAGCTAGGCAGAGGCTTCCATCTTGCAATGAGCCCAGTGACGTCACCGGCATTAATGGGCAGACTTAAGAGCTGCCCTAGCCTGTAAAATGGCTAGAGCAGCACTAAAGCCCGCCAATCAATGCTGGTGACGTCACCGGGAGCACCAGAAGACTAGCTCCCTAGTCTCACTGCTCTTACAGTAAAGAACCCCATTCTGTTTGGATATTGTCAGACTGTGCAGGGACATCCCCCCAACTGGTAACACCCACCAGGACTTTCACTGCAAACTGCAAGTAACTCATTCATTACTTTTAGCAGGAATAATAATGGAATGCCACAAAATAGAGTCATAAGAATAGATGCTCCACAAGGCTTATGCAAGTAGTTTCTAAAAAAGACATGTCAGTAGAGGTGACGGCAACGGGTCCTTTTCTTATCCACCCTAATTTTCTTCTGTGTTTCACCAACCTCCTTGTTCTCTGTCCCACTGTATCCCTATAAAAGGCTTGTAGGCTGCTCAGTCTTACCGCTATCCCCTGCTCCTCGCTCTCCGCATAGTAGAGCAGCACACCGCCAATGCTGTCCAGTGCTAGTTTATGATTTCAGCACAATGGGGAAGGCTACGGCGGTAACAACTGCACCGCTGTCATGTATGCCAACAGTCAGAGAAAGAAACATTTTATCCACACACAATATATCAAGCCGTGGCTCTACGTACAGACATTTCACCTTTAGACAATTTTCATTTACATGACATCTGGCCACCAGAGACTTTGCTTTGTCCTTCAGCAGCAATCGGGATTCTGCTGTCATTTTGTAAAGGACATTTAGGAAATGAAAGAAGCATCTGGCGCATGGCCATGAGCTATACTAATATGTTTTTTTTCATGTCGAGTCCTCCTGTGATGTGCTATATTCCAAATATCTCCTATCATAGGTAAAAAATGCAATGTGTGGGAACCTTCTGATACTGACATTTATAACAGCTTTAGGCCTCATGAACACGGCCCGTTCACTTGAATGATCTATTTTTTTGAAGTGTGGATGGATCAAGGACCCACAACGGCTGTGTGCATGAGACCTCAGGCCTCATCCACATGGTAAGTGTATGCACAAAGCCTGGAAGCACACGCTTTATATGGCACTACCAAGCTGTGTGCTGCCATATGGTGACAGGATTTTAGGATGGAATACCTCCATAATACAGCAAGCGATGACCGACGCTACAGTTATTTTCTCAAGGATCCATATGAAATTGGAGGCAAAAAGAGATACAGTATGAGCCTAGATATTTCTATGGGTGCCATATAATGAAGGGGTCAGCAACTTCTGTCCCTCTCTGAAATCTTACAGAAGTGAAAGGAGCATGCTGGGAGTTGTAGTTTCACAACAGCTGGAGCGTCAAAGGTTGCTGATACAGTCCTTCAGCTGTAGTAAAATGTCCATTTTCAGAACCCAATTTCTAGTTGCAAATTCCTAAAAAATGTATAAATGATACAAGCGAGGGAAGGGGGCAGGGTGCTTAGGTTTATCGAGGACTTCTATTGTCTGGTCTCCACTGCAAGGCCAACCAATGTGCAATAGGTGTCCAAGCATGGGCGTACATAGAGAAGTAAGGGCTCCATAGCAAGGATCAAACCAGCCCCCCCCCCCCCATTCCCCACAGGATAGAAGGGTTTCTGCCTAAACCCTTTTCAATGACCCTTGGGCCATTTTTCTACTGCCTCACTTGCTAAAAGTTATTTCTTTACAGGGTAGAGTCCTGACCAAGTTTTCACCTTCAGTAGATGAGGAGATAATCACAACTAAGACTGATCCCCCTTGTGCCCTGGACCCCATAGCAGTCACATGGTCTGCCGCTATGGTAGTTACGCCCCTGGGGATGAGATATGCAGCAATACCAAAAGACCTGGAAGAACCACAGAAAACAACTGTGGTGGATGACCGAAGAATTCTTTCCCTGGTGAAGAAAACATCCTTCACAACAGTTGGCAAGATCAAGAACACTCTCCAGGAGTTAGGTGTATGTGTGTCAAAGTCAACAATCAAGAGAAGACTTCACCAGAGTGAATACAGAGGGTTCACCACAAGAGAAAGGAGAGATTACAGTTTGTCAAACAACATCTAAAAAAGCCTTCACAGTTCTGGAACAACATCCTATGGACAGATGAGACCAAGATCAACTTGTACCAGAGTGATGGGAAGAGAAAAGTATGGAGAAGGGTATGTATGTATGTATGGGTGCCAATGGAACTGGTTCTCTTGTATTTATTGATGATGTGACTGCTGACAAAAGCAGCAGGATGAATTCTGAAGTGTTTCGGGCAATATTATCTGCTTCAGAACTCATTGGACGGCGCTTCACAGTGCAGATGGACAATGACCCAAAGCATACTGCAAAAGCAACCAAAGAGTTTTCTAAGGGAAAGAAGTGGAATGTTATGCAATGGCCAAGTCAACCACCTGACCTGAATCCGATTGAGCATGCATTTCACTTGCTGAAGACAAAACTGAAGGGAAAACGCCCCAAGAACAAGCAGGAACTGAAGACAGGGATGAAACCCAGCATCTGGTGATGTCTATGCGTTTCAGACTTCAGGCTGTAATTGACTGCAAAGGATTTGCAACCAAGTATTAAAAAGTGAAAGTTTGATTTATGATTATTATTCCGTCCCATTACTTTTGGTCCCTTAACAAGTGGGAGGCACATATGGAAACTGTTGTAATTCCTACACTGTTCACCTGATTTGGATGTAAATACCCTCAAATTAAAGCTGACAGTCTGCAGGTAAAACACATCTTGTTTGTTTCATTTCAAATCCATTGTGGCGGTGTATAGAGGCAAACATTTTAGAATTCTGTCGATGTCTCAATATTTATGGACCTGACTGTATAGTATATATATATATATATATATATATATATACAGTGAATATAAAAAGTCTACACACCTCTGTTAAAATGTCAGGTTTCTGTGTCTGTGTTGTAAAAAAAATGAGACAAAGATAAATAATTTCAGAACTTTTTCCACCTTTAATGTGACCTATAAACTGTACAACTCAATTGAAAAACAAACTGAAATCTTTTAGGTGGAGGGAAAAAAAATATAAATAATGTGGTTGCACACCCTCTTATAACTGGCGATGTAGCTGTGTTCAGAATTAAGCAATCACATTTAAAATCATGTTAAATAGGAGTCAGCATACACCTGCCATCATTTGAAGTGCCTCTCATTAATTGGTCTTTCCTGAAATGTTCTTAGTCGCATCCCACGGCAAAAGCCATGGTCCACAGAGAGCTTCCAAAGCATCAGAGGGATCTCATTGTTAAAAGGTATCAGTCAGGAGAAGGGTACAAAAGAGTTTCCAAGGCATTAGATATACCATGGAACACAGTGAAGACAGTCATCATCAAGTGGAGAAAATATGGCGCAACAGTGACATTACCAAGAACTGGACGTCCCTCAAAAATTGATGAAAAGACGAGAAGAAAACTGGTCTGGGAGGCTACCAAGAGGCCTACAGCAACATTAAAGGAGCTGCAGGAATATCTGGCAAGTACTGGCTGTGTGGTACATGTGACAACAATCTCCCGTATTCTTCATATGTCTGGGCTATGGGGTAGAGTGGCAAGACGAAAGCCTTTTCTTATGAAGAAAAACATCCAAGCCAGGCTACATTTTGCAAAAACACATCTGAAGTCTCCCAAAAGCATGTGGGAAAAGGTGTTACGGCCTGATGAAACCAAGATTGAACTTTTTGCCCATAATTCCAAAAGATATGTTTGGCGCAAAAACAACACTGCACATCACCAAAAGAGCACCATACCCACAGTAAAGCATGGTGGACAAGTCACCACTGCAACCAGTCATCGACTGCAGCAGCCATGTCCAACAGAAAGTTGATGTGGGAAGATCTGACAGCTGTGGTGGCACGGGGTGTTGGTGGGGCAAGGAGCTGGAACCCAGAGGCGGGAATCAGGTAAGTATGAGTCCTGCCGCAGCTCCAGCCAAAAGAACCCCAGATGTGAACAGCCCTTTAGGTATAATAAAACCGAGGAAGGCTTTACATACCTTGTGAAAAAGTATCTACTGAAAACAGTGTCCATAGCATTATACATAAAATGATCACACACTACATCATGAAGAAGAGGAGAAGCATTTCCTAATTTTAGTAATGGATATGCAGTAATAGACAAACTATGAGGCCCCTCAGTTCTTCCAATCTCCCCGATGCTATTTACAAAGCCTGCTCGGGATGGATTATGGTATTTTCTACGTGTATTGTGCATCATATTGATGAGAGTGCTGGCTTTACAAGCATAATTGCTCTGCTATTTGTTTTATAGTATTGACAATCTCACACCCCTAAGAGACCGGGCTGGAAAAAAAAAATCAATACTTCACATGTAATTGTTTTTTAGCGGTATACATTATATGCCCAGATACAAAGGCTGCAAAATGCTCAGGAGAAATGGCCTCTGCTCAGATCGAACACCTCCAGACCTGGTGATGTTTGCAGACACGCTTTGCGTCAGGGTACTTCTTACATTGCCTGGATACTGCACGCAGGCCGGGGAATTGAATATATGCAGGAGGTGGCGGCCGCATAGACACAGATGCTGCCAGTCATTGTTGCATCAATCACTCAGGAGAAGCGGTCAAGGGCTCGTGTAAAATTACATTGCTTGCCTCGTTAATGAGGGGCTGGCGATGAAATGCAGAGGAGACTCATCAATCAGGCCGCAGAGGAAAAAATTGCTCACTGATTGGAGTGAGATTCCCGTGTGGCATCCATAGTCGCTAGTCTTAATTCACGCTTTTATTAATAACGCTGCATAAAGTCATTGATTAGTAATGACTGCCTTAAAGGGTTATACCAGGATTTTAACACTGAAGGTAGTTTAGGGGTGCCCATAGTGTTAATGTCCACGTGAGTGCTAGGCAGGGCACGTGATGGAAATGTAATGGCCAGTGTGGTGTTGAGTGTCAGAAACAAGGCCATATTTAACTTAATAAAAGTCTATCTTTACTGCGTGCACAATAGGAGTTGTAGTACTTACAGCGGTTGTCTACACAGTGCCAATGCTTTCCAGATGTCTAAGCATGAGCTAGGCAGATGGTTGCAGCAATGGCCCCTAGTTACTCCTTCTCTTACTAAAATCTCTATTACTGGGATCTCTGGCTAACAACTACAATCTGGTAACAGTGGCTGCAGTGTCCCCTAGTCTGTGGTGCATAGGGTGTCTTAACTTGTTTCCCCTTTGCAGCAGCAGCATAAGTTTGGTTATCTTGCTGACTCTGGCGCTGTATCCTTGCAAATCCTCTTCTCTTTCAAGTCTTGTCAAAGGCTCCAGGGCCTGAAGCTGAAATCTGGAGTCTGCTCCCTATCTCCTCTCTCTTTACAGCTACTCTAACTAGAATCTTCAAGAACTAGGGGTGGAGCCAGCTCAAACCCTGAGCAACTGAGAGGGCCGGGGCTAAATCGTTAACTCTGGCCATGCCTGTCTTAGATTAGACATACTGGATGTACTGTGCATTACATTAACATTACAAAACATCATGTAACTTTGCATTACAAATCAAAAATTGCAGATACTCCCAGGTCTGGGGTACTGCACTCCTACTGAAGTGAATAGGGGCAGCACTACTGTTACAACCTCCCTCCACTGCACAATAGATGAAGCTTTACAGTTCCAGGGCCCGAGCTACTCCGAAACATCGCTGATCGGTGTGGTTTGGGTCCAGTGTGTCGGATTCCTGCCAATCAGATACTGATGCATTATCCTTAGGATAGGCCAACAATATAAAAATCCTGGAAACCCCCATTAAAGGGTACAAGGGGCTGATTAGGCACACCTACCCCTGACCAATGTGCAATTTGTCTTATTGAAAATGAGATACATAGATTTATCTCCAAGATGTTCCTGTCCCCTGCAGAAGAGATCAGACACATTCTTGTGGACCCTTTGATGGACTTTTTTTCCGGTCTGATTCATATGGAATCTGACGAGAAAGAACCTCTCTAGGTTTTCTATGAAGTGTTTGGAGGAGAGTTTTATACGCACAGTATTACGGCTCTGTGCAACGTGTTTGTTGTACGGAGCGGTAATGTGGTTGTGTGCATGAGCCCTAATGAGAACACATGGAATGCAAATGACTGGGTCTATGGAAATCTCAATGACAACCCCTATAGGATGATATCAGTAGTTGTCATCCAGAATTCCTAACCGTGTAAAGTAACTCCTGCCTAATCATAATAATAATAACCTTCTTCACACATGAGCGTACCCCAGGGACATCAATTACCACGGCCCAGTAACTTTATGTAATAATAAAGGATATATTATGACAATGTGGTGTTCTGAACTGGGAGGCAACATGTCCAATGTAGGCCACTTTCACAAGGCATTATTCTAAAGTAGCTGCCATGAGGAATTTCAAGGCCCCATACAGGTAAACCACGTAGAACCTTCAGGGATCCAGACGCTAGCTGGTAGAAATGCAATAGCTAAGCTGTTCTGGCTGGATTGCTGTGCCGCATGTGTGAAACTAGCCTAAGTTTCTTACAAAAACACATTTATGGTGATGCTTTTTGCGCCGTAATTTCTTTGTTTAGCAACAATTACTTAGCAGATAAATGTAACCTTTACTTTCCAGTGTTTTTTGAACCTTAAAGGGAACCTGTCACCTGGATTTTGTGTATAGAGCTGAGGACATGGGCTGCTAGATGGCCGCTAGCACATCTGCAATATCCAGTCCCCATAGCTCGGTGTGCTTTTATTGGATAAAAAAAACTATTTGATACATATGCAAATCTACCTGAAGTGAGTCACGTACAAGACTCTTCTCAGGTTAATTTGCATATGTATCAAGTCAGTTTTTTTTACACAATAAAAGCACACAGAGCTATGGGGACTGGGTATTGCGGATGTGCTAGCGGCCATCTAGCAACCCATGTCCTCCGCTCTATACACAAAATCCAGATGACAGGTTCCCTTTAAGGTTCAAAAAACACTGGAAAGTAAAGGTTACATTTATCTGCTGAGTAATTGTTGCTAAACAAAAAAATAACAGCGCAAAAAGCATCACATGGTTTACCTGTATGGGGCCTTGAAATTCCTCATGGCAGCTACTTTAGAATAATGCCTTGTGAAAGTGGCCTACATTGGACATGTTGCCTCCCAGTTCAGAACATCACATTGTCATAATATTCTTTATGATCATTATTATTTTCCCTTATAACATGGTTATAAGGGAAAAGAATAGCATTCTGAATACAGAATGCATAGTACAATAGCGCTGGAGGGGTTAAAAAATAAAATAAAAATTAAACTTACCTTAATCCACTTGATCGCGCAGCCCGGCTTCTCTTCTGTCTTCTTTGCTCACCTCATTTTTTATTTTTTATTCATGGTACCTGCATTCTTCCCATTTGACCAATGTGTTTTTTCATTAGCAGAAGACTGCATAAGGCTACTTTCACACTAGCACTTCTATTTTCCGGTATCGAGATCCATCATAGGGTCTCAATACCGGAGAAAAAAAACGCTTCCGTTTTGCCCCTATTCATTGTCAATGGGAACAAAGCGTAACTGAACAGAAAGGAATGCTCCAAAATGCATTGCGTTCCGTTCTCATACCGGTTTGCTTTCCATCACGGGATGCAGAGCAAAACGGATCAGTCATGACCCACAATGCAAGTCAATGGATCCGTTTTCTCTGACACAATATAAAACGGATCAGTCCCCCATTGACTTTCAATGGAGTTCATTACTGATCCGTCTTGGCTATGTTACAGATAATACAAACGGATCCGTTCATAACGGATGCAGACGGTTATATTATCAGTAACGGAAGCGTTTTTGCTGAACCCTGCCAGATCCAGCAAAAACGCTAGTGTGAAATTACCCTAAGTGTTAATACCTACTTGGTCTTAGTCTGGTTTCTGAGACCACATGGAAAGGTAAGCTTTTGAGATTTGCTCCCATGGGACTGTGCTGCGTGGTGGCTCTGGTGCTGTGCATGCGGGTTAGTGGGGCCCAGTGCCCAGGAGGTTTAGACTAATAGCAAGGGTTTTGTTGGGCTGCTGGGTCTTGCAGGTCCTGTGGCAGTGGTGGTCACCTTCTGGTGCTGCGCCGAATTAGTGTAAGGACCCATACTCGAAAAAGGCCAACTTGATCATTAAAATGTATACAAAGTACCTTGTATACATGTTTCTACTTGATAGCAGTAGACCAATGCATGACATGTAGATTAGCGTTCCACACAGATTAGCAATTTCTATGCTTAAAAAGCTATTGAATAGTATTATTGTTTTCATCACAGGCATTAGGCTGGAAACAGACCGAATCCCCACCGAGTCCCATTATAGTCAATGGGCTCCGGTGGGGCCAGGTAGTATCTGGTTATAAGAATTTATCGCTTGCCTTAGGACACACATGTTACAATTTTGGAGCAATTTGATGAATGGCAATAGGTGGCCACAAGGATATTTAAATAAAAAAAAAGTACCCCGTGGGTGCACAATCAATCGTTAAATTTCCTGCCGTGCTCATATTAATACTGTGTGAATATTGCGGCAAAGGGATCCAGATGTGTGCATGTCCTCGCATGCATAAATGCCCCATTAATAGAGAGGCTGTTCGTTTTCTCTCCATCTGTATTTGTGCAGGCCTAAATGATGGAAAAAAACAGGCCTTAATTCAATATAATGTAGATTATATTAGGATAAATGTAGAGAAATGCCGGCGCGTTCTGTCCAGAATGCACAGGAGATGGAGAACAGCGAGATGAGCTGACACAGATGCCTGGGTTTTTGGCAGACTTTCCTTCATGAATGTCTTCCTTTAATTTCAAGAGCCTTTGTTACTACCATCTGTTCCCTTCCCCTAATTAGGACTAGGACAGAAAGCGGCGCTTACAATTATACCAGTGTGAAGTGCTGGGAGGCAGCGTAATGTGGTGCCTGGCCCTGGAGTCACTATTCCTTGTGTAAACAGTAATCTGGTAATAGATTACTGATAACTGATAGGTAATTACCAGGAAATACACTGCTTATACAAAAAGCCCTTCTCAGTGATGCCAACAGCTCAGATTAGACAGAGCGAAATCTGTGAAGAACAGCAACTCCTTCCTCATATTTTATTCAGGCCACAGTCAGCATTTGAGTTTTGCACAGACTGACTTAAAGGTGGATTCTAGAATAGTGTTGAGCACTTCGCAAATTCGCGAATATTTAGAATATAGTTTTTTTTTTTTATTGTTATATTTTTTCCTTTCCCACTTCCCTAAAGTTGTTCTTACCTGTCCTTTGGATTCCTGGCTTCCTGGCTGCTCCAGTCAGTGCCCGTTGCCGCTTCTGCCGACTTCCGTGCTCATGGAGCGTCCCCATCACCATGGGAAAGTCTCCATATACTAGAATGTACTGTCGTATTTGAGAATTACGTTGAAATCGCAATTCGATTATTATAACTTGAAATAATTGAATTGCGATTTCAACGTAATTCTCAAATCCGACAGTACATTCTAGTATATGGAGACGTTCCCATGGTGATGGGGACGCTCCATGAGCATGGAATATAGCATTACTAAGTTGAAATCGCCATGCGATTACTTCGAGTTATATTAATCGCATGGCGATTTCAACTTGGACCTGGTTTACTATATGGTTGGCTTCAATGGCTTGGTAGAATTAGCGAATATGATGAATGTATTCGTCATATTCCACAAAACGAAGATAACGAATGTATTCTGCATCTTCGTTTTAGCTACCTATTCATCAACTTCGCTAATTCTAGCAATCATATAGGAAAGTTTACTATAGAGATAGCTAAGTTTAATTCGCTATGCGATTATATTACTTTGCTTTTTTTTTTATAAATAGAATAATTATAATAATTATCAGGTATTATAATTATTCTATTTATTTTAAAAAAAAGCTAAGTAATATAATCGCATAGCGAATTAAACTTGGCTGTCTCAACTTTCCTATATCATTGTTAGAATTAGCGAAGTTGACGAATAGGTAGCTAAAACGAAGATGCAGAATACTTTGTTATCTTCGTTTTGTGGAATATAACGAATATATTCGTCATATTCGCTAATTCTACCAAGCCATTGAAGCCAACCATATAGTAAACTAGATCCAAGTTGAAATCGCCATGCGATTAATATAACTCGAAGTAATCGCATGGCGATTTCAACTTAGTAATGCTATATTCCATATTCGTTAATTCTAGCCTAATATGGAATATAGCAGGTCCAAGCTGAAATCGCAATTCGATTAATTCAAGTTATAATAATCAAATTGAAATTTCAACTTGGACCTGCTATATTCCATATTAGGCTGGAATTAACGAATATGGAATATAGCAGTGCTAAGTTGAAATCGAAAGTCGATTATTATAACTTGAATTAATCGCATTGCTATTTCAATAGGAGAGTAGCCCTAAGTTAAAATCGCAATACGCGATTATTTAAATCGCATATTAATCGCGATAACTAGAATAATGACGATTTCGACGAATATAAAACGAATATTCTATGGAATATTCGCGAATTTCGTCCAAATCGAATATGGCACCTGCCGCTCATCACTATTCTAGAAGAAGAACAGACCGCATTAAGAAGTATGATGACAACGTTTCTGCCATGGCCACCACTGTGTCATCCCCATGATTTGCAATGCTAGGAAGCTCAAAGTATGTGGAGCTTCAGTGTGATTGATACATTGAGGGTCATTTAAGAATGCCAGTTTGGCGTAAAAAAAGTCCACATGGAATTTTTACACCGTCTCCTCCACCAGTAAAATGGGCTTTGCAGTTTTGTGTTTTGGAGTCTGCATGTGTTTATTGATGGAGCTTGTCACAGGGTCTGCATGTGCTTCCTAATAAAGAATGGGTCTCAGGGTCTGCATGTGCTTCTAGATGAATAATATGTCTCAGGGTCTTTGTGTGCTTCTAGATGAAGCGCGTGTCTCAAGGTCTACATGTGCTTCTAGATAAAGAATGTGTCTCACGGTCTGCATGTGCTTCTAGATGAAGAATGTGTCTCAGGGTCTTTGTGTGCTTCTCGATGGAGCGCGTGTCTCGAGGTCTACATGTGCTTCTAGATGAAGAATTTGTCTCACGGCCTGCATGTGCTTCTAGATGAAGAATGTTTCTCAGGGTCTGCATGCACTTCTAGATAAAGAATTTGTCTCAGGGTCTTTGTGGGCTTCTATATGGAGTGTGTGTCTCAAGGTCTACATGTGTTTCTAGAAGAGGCATGTGTCTCAGGGTCTGCATGTGATTCCAGATGAAGCATGTGTCTTGGGGTCTGCATGTGCTTCTAAATGAAGAACGTGTTTCAGGGTCTTTGTGTGCTTCTAGATGAGGCATGTGTCTTATAGTCTGCATGTGCTTCTAGATGAAGAATGTGTCTCAGGGTCTGTGTGTGCTTCTATATGGAGCGTGTGTCTCAAGGTCTTTGTGTGCTTCTAGATGGAGCGTGTGTCTGAGGATCTACATGTGCTTCTAGATGAAGCACGTGTCTCAGGGTCTGCATGTGCCTCTAGATAGAGCATGTGTCTGAAGATCTGCATGCGCTTCTGGATGAAGCATGTGTCTCAGGGTCTTAGTGTGCTTACTCTTGGCAGAGGCTTGCGTCTATCTGAAGTTCTTCCTCCCTCCTCCCTTATTTGAGCATCAACAAACAAGCTTCCTAACACTTGATTCAAGGCCATTTCTGTGGTAACTTTTGTATTGTGGCTGCTTTTCGCTCATTTCACATATACAGTCTGCACACAATGAGGCACATTTATTAAGAGACTTGAGACTATTTTAGGTGCAAAATAGTTGCAAGCCCCCTTTTCTAACCGGCAGTGCAACAATATTTATTCGCACAGCCGGTTTTACTCTGTATCCGCTAGTTGAGCGTGATGGGGGTGGGGCAGGGGCATGTCAAGTGCCTGAAAACAGGCGTAAATATTAGCGAAAAACTACGCCATGTGCATGGACTGCCACTGATGCACCTCATTTTTCATGGGGTGCACACCTCCTCATAAATTAAAGGGTTTCTACCACTTGGATTTGACATAATTAGGTGTCAGACACTAGCGCTCCGCTAGTGTCTGCTCTGCCAAACTATCCTGCTATAATAGATTTTGGGGCAGCCGTTTACCTAAAAAAAGAACTTTTATTAATATGCTAATGACCCTCTAGGTGCTATGGGGGCGTCATTAGCACCTAGAGGATCGGTCTACCTTCTCAAGATGCCGCCGCTCAGCGCCTCCCTCCAGCCCGCCCATCTGCTTCGGAATGCATCAAACGGACGACTTCACGCGCATGCGCCATGCGCGGCTGTATTTGGCGCATGCGCAGTGAATGTCCGACCGCTTCCCTGCTCAGACATCTCCACTGCGCCTGCGCCGATGACATCATAGTGCTCCATCGGCGCAGGCGCAATGGAGATGTCTGAGCAGGGAAGCGGTCGGACATTCACTGCGCATGCGCCGAATACAGCCGCCGCTCAGCGCCTCCCTCCAGCCCGCCCATCTGCTTCGGAATGCATCAAACGGACGACTTCACGCGCATGCGCCATGCGCGGCTGTATTTGGCGCATGCGCAGTGAATGTCCGACCGCTTCCCTGCTCAGACATCTCCACTGCGCCTGCGCCGATGACATCATAGTGCTCCATCGGCGCAGGCGCAGTGGAGATGTCTGAGCAGGGAAGCGGTCGGACATTCACTGCGCATGCGCCGAATACAGCCGCGCACGGCGCATGCGCGTGAAGTCGTCCGTTTGATGCATTCCGAAGCAGATGGGCGGGCTGGAGGGAGGCGCTGAGCGGCGGCATCTTGAGAAGGTAGACCGATCCTCTAGGTGCTAATGACGCCCCCATAGCACCTAGAGGGTCATTAGCATATTAATAAAAGTTCTTTTTTTAGGTAAACGGCTGCCCCAAAAGCTATTATAGCAGGATAGTTTGGCAGAGCAGACACTAGCGGAGCGCTAGTGTCTGACACCTAATTATGTCAAATCCAAGTGGTAGAAACCCTTTAAACAAATCTAACAGCAGTGCAGTGGGGTAAACTAAATCCGGCGTAAAAAGATGGTCTTAGTAAATGTGCCCCAATCAGTCTCACACTCAGGACTGTCAGCTCCATGACGTGCCATCTGTACTGAATAGTGTTATGTTTTCTCCTTCTGACGGCTATTAGTTAGAACTAGTCCATTCTGGACATGGGGAACTCAGAGTGACAATCTTAAGAGAAAATTAATTGTTCCAAGTAATCTGCTGGAATCCGATACCATTGGTATAGTAGGATGCTACTCACATGCTGTGTATGCTGTTATATGTCCATGCCTTTGTGGGGCTGGACCAAACCCCCATTGTCTGAAAATACCTGGCTGGACACAAAAGCTAGTTCTTCCTTTGTAAATCTGGGCTCCTACACAACGACTAACTTTTAGGGCTCATTCACACGACCGTGTGAAGCCCGTGCCCGTGCTGTGGAACGCAGATTTGATAAACGTGCCCCAGCTAAGTTTACGGGGGGATGAAGGCATTTTTTTTACTTAAAGACTCTGCTCTTATGTTCCAAGGACTGTTCCAATGGGAAATTGTGACCTGAATGTGGAGCCACATGTAAAAACCTCAAAAGTGTCATATTTCTGTTATTGGAGTCAATTAGGGTCATTTAGACCTCTCTCACACGAGCGTGACGGATTGGCTCTGGATGTGTTCAGGGTGCATTCAGTGAAACTCGCACCATTTTGAAAGCAAGTTCAGTCAGTTTTGTCTGCGATTGCGTTCAGTTGTTCAGTTTTTTCCGTGCGGGTGCAAAAACGGAAGGTTTACAAACAACATCTCTTAGCAATGATCAGTGAAAAACGCATTATATCCGCACTTGCTTGTGGATGCAATGCGTTTTTCACTGAAGCCCCATTCACTTCTATGGGGCCAGGGGTTTGTGACTATTTTAGTCACACGGCTGGTTTTAATCCGTGTTCGGCAGTTGGGTGGGATGGGGGCTTGTTGGGGGCCATGCTCACAAGGACTCAGAGCTTGGCAAATTTACTGACATTTACACCTGGAAACAGCCATAAATGTTGGCAAAATACTACTTCAGCCAGTTGCTGGAGTAGTTTTTACGTAATGTGCACAGACTGCTGTAGATGTGCCTAATGTATGAAGAGGCACACATGTCATCATAAGTTGGCCAAATCTCACGGCAACATAGTGGCAATCTGAGAATGACGTAAAAAGGCGCTGGTAGTAAATTACCCCCAAATGTAAAAATGTCACAAAATATTTGTATCAGGGCATGCAGAAATATGTCATGCCTAAAAAGTGCATTTGGCCAGTGTGTGTGAACCCAGCCCAACACTTGCTAGACCTAGATTAGACAGAGAGGGGTAATGCATGTAACGATTCCAGTGATGAATCCCATCTTTAGGATATATACATGGCTTCATATTGCCACGGTTATAGGGATGCTATGCCTAAAATCTAACCAGAAGGAAGAGAAGAGCAGTCACAATTAAAGAGGGTTCAAATATCATACTGCTGGGTGTCCAACTCCTGACAACCCCAGGTTGCAAAGCTTGGGCAAGCACTGCAGTCTTTTTCATAGTATACTAGGCACAGCACCATACATTGCATAATGGCTGTGCTTGGTATTGCAACTTGAGCTTTAATTAGTGTTTAGGAGTAACGACGAGCAGCATAGGTAATATTCAAATTTGCAATATTTAGCAAATTTATAGCTGAATATTCACCATATATTCACAAATTCAAGATTGCAAAAATTGCCAATATAATATACACATATTGCATGTGCAAGTTCATTACCTATGACAATCACACAAAGGCTATACATCAAAAGCCAGGTATGTGCAAGCCAACAGCCTATCCATGAGACAGGTACAGTCAGCATACCTTACAATGGCAGCCTTGTGCACTATGAGACATTCAAGACCAACTCTCTATCCACACAGACTTCAGAGACAGTGAGCCTTAAAGTTGCATAGATCATTATCATTAGGGTGACAAAAATTGTAAATAGTTTTTTGGGATGCCAGCTAACTCTTCTCTCCTTGCTTAGGAGGACTGAATAAAAAATTTCAGTTTTTTAATTGTCCTAACGTTTATATTCAATAACCTTTCCATACAGTTTTGTCATGTAAACTAATTTACATAAACATGGGCATATGGGAAAGACATGTCTTTCCCATATGCCCATGTTTATGCAAATGAGTTTACACGACAAAACTGTATAGAAAGGTTATTGAATATAAATGTTAGGACAATTCGAAAACTGATTTTTTTTATGCAGCCCTCCTAAGCAATGAGAGAAGAAATAGCCGGCATCCAAATTTTTTTTTTTTTTTACAGTTTTTGTCACCCTAATGATCTAGGTGCGCAGGTCCCCCAAGCCATCCAGCAAAAAGCAAGCAACTTTGAGACTTTCTGGCTCTCAGTCAGATGAGAGCTGGTCTTGAATGTCTCTTTGCACACAAGGCTGCCATTGTAAGGTATGCTGACTGTACCTGTTCTCATGGATAGGCTGTTGGCTTGCACATACCTGGCTTTTGGCATACAGCCTTTGAGTGATTGTCTCTTATATGTTGTTGATTGTGGGTTATAGGTAATGATTTATTTAAAAAATAATATAGTATCTTTAAAAATAAATTATTAATATATAGGCAATGTCTTATAATAAAAGATAATTAAGGATAGATAAAATAAAATGCGCTCCCCATAATTTCACCCAGGCAGCCCCCCTGATGTTAGCATCGGATGCTCTGATGCGCTCCCTTGCCCTGTGCTGGATTGTGCAGGGCAAGGGCTCTTTTATTTATAATAACACACTGCCGGATGGAGGCTTCTGCCCAGCAGTGTGTTTGGTGACGTCACCCGGAACTGATGGGTGGGCTTTAGCGCGCGCTAAAGCCCACCCATCAGTGCCGGTGACGTCACCGGGCTCACTGCTGCTTGAAAGCCTCCGCCTGGCAGTGGGTTATTATAAATAAAAGAGCCCTTGCGCTGCACAATCCAGCACAGGGCAAGGGAGCGCATCGGAGCATCCAATGCTAACATCAGTGTTTTGGTGTCCGCCTGACGATGCTGAGGCAAACAAATCCGTCCTGACACACAATGTAAGTCAATAGGGACGGATCCGTTTTCACTGACACAATATGGCACAATAGAAAACTGATCCGTCCCCATTGACTTTCAATCGTGTTCAAGACAGATCCGTTTTGGCTATGTTAAAGATAATACAAACTGATCCGTTCTGAATGGATGCATGTGGTTGTATTTTCTGAAGCGTTTGTGCAGATCCATAACGGATCCGCAACAAACGCAAGTGTGAAAGTAGCCTAAGAGTAGCTATATACAATAAGTGAGAAAAGATTATAGGTTTATCAAGTGATTAAAAAAATTCTAGAATATTAGCTATTACGAAGATATAGCAATATATTCTAGATGTTCGCGAATTCTCAAAGCCCGCGATAAAAAATTGTGATTAGAATATTTGCGCTCAAAATTATTTAGGAGGTTAGAGATCCGGAGCCGTCAGCTGAGCTGCCTGATGGGAAACAGTAAAAATACAGAGCCTGGCACAAGAGAATCTCGAAGCTGTACAGAGAAAGGGGCTCAAAATTGTTAATAAAGAAAAATCTATAATACATAAAAAAATGTCCAAAATGTGTATGTAGTCTATAAGGATCAGTCATCAATATCCAATTCCTGGAAAACCCCTTTAACACTAGATTAGAATTAGCTGACATGATCAACGCCACATCATTCAAATGTGCAAAATTTGGGTGCATGGATCACATAATCTGATAAATCCGTGCCTGCTGTTGTCTATATAAATTTGTCTCTACCATGACAGTCACTCGGCAAACTTCTATTGGAATGATCTTTCTCTGAATATGATATGAACATTTTACACCTCCCTATTTACCTTTCACTAATCTAATACAAGGCTGCGCTTGGTTGACTTCTTAGATTTCATCTCCCCACCGGATTTTCTCAAGAGCGTCTTTTGCCTTGGAATGTGCTTTAATCGTTCTCTCTCAAAAGAAATTCTCTGCAAATGAAACTTTCTCTCCAGGGATGTACATGGAGGTCACTGGGTCATTCATTAACATTTATGAGACAGGTGATGACTCAGATGAACAAATTTACCTAACGTCAAATTCTCTGCCCAGGAATAGAAATAGAGAGAGAAGTAATGCATGTAATGATAAAACTGGAGGAAACTAGTCTTTAACATATAGGTAGCGGGACTAGTGGTAGGCTAAACGGGTATTATATCTTGTGCAATAAATTATCTATTTACTGGAAACAGCCAATTCAGGATAGCAGAAGGCTGTCTATGGCAGGGCTGGCCAACCTGCGGCTCTCCAGCTGTTGTAAAACTACAATTCCCACCATGCCCTGATGTAGGCTGATAGCTGTAAGCAGTCTAGGTATGCTGGGAGTTGTAGTTTTGCAACAACTGGAGAGCCGCAGGTTGGCCAGCCCTGGTCTATGGTGTTCTTCTATGGGATTACTGATAGAAAGTCTAGAAACATCCACCTCGCTGCCATTTATAATCTTTCTAATTCATGTCAATGTGTTGATTACAAGTTAATATAATATTAGGTCAAATGGAATGGTCAATATGGGGGGGGGGGGGAACAGATTGCATGTTTAACACCATGTTATTTTTATGCTCACCAGTAGAGGGAGCAAAGGAGTGCACTGCATAATACTACTGCAAAATACTTTTGTGCAGTAGGTTCCCTCTAGTGGCTATAGGCACTTTTTTTTTTTTTTAGGGCTTGTGTCATGTCTGCTTTTTATATCTTCAGCAGTGCAAGATCACCCTGCTTATTGTCTCCTCTGTGGGCAGCAAACCTTTATTTAAAAGATGATGTGCTTGCGCCTATGTCTGCACCCCCGATGCAAACTCTTATTTACATAGGGATAACTGTGCATTGGAGCAATCTGTGTACTCAGGGTTAGCAGCTGATCTCGCTCCGCATTGCTACCGTGAACAGCTCCAGGGTTACTGTGCATGCCCTGGAGCTGTCCCATTGAGAGCTGAGCTGCTGCAGAGTGGTGGCTGGATCAGAAGCTGCAGGGATCCCAGCCATCAGTCCTAGAAGAGGAGATCATCTCACTGCGCAAGCGCAGCCTCTGCTGCTGCTACATCGCAACAAGCAGTAAACGAAAAGGGAGAAGGAGGAGGCCTAACATGGAAACGAGGCACTTCCGACAAAGCAATGTACTTGGTGAGTGCTTTAGTGCTCATGCACATGGATCCCGGTGGAATGCATGCTGCCATTTTTTTTCACACTCCTCTAGAAATGTCCTATCCTTGTCCGCAAAATGGACAAGAATAGGACATGTTCTATCTTTTGTGCAGGGCCACAGAACATGGGGATGTGGACAGCACATATTGTGCTGTTTTGCGGCCCCATTGAAATGAATGGGTCTGCATCCAATCCACATTTTTGGCATGTGCATGAGCCCTTATTGAGATCTTCTGAAGGATGGCATCCAATTAAGAAGCTGGGAATACCCCTTTAACTCTATGTGGTCTGTGCAGGTGATTTGAAGCTCTCTGTCGAACACAGATCGCAATAAAAGATATTTTGATAAATGAATCAGCACAGAATTATTGGCCTCTTTAGGTTACCTCTAAATGTCTTAAAGGGAACCTGTCATCAGGATGGACATATACAGCTGATTAAATATACTTACTGTGTATCCTCCAGTCATTCATAAACTGTGTTTGTCTATCCTCAAAAGTATTGTCTTTGTGTAAAAAAAACAACGTTGAAAATGTCTCCGACGTCATGACCAGGTACGTCATGGAGTCATCGGGACGTTGTTCTGCCTGAAGGGAGCCACAAGTCATCTCCTTGCTCCCACGTCCATCTCATTCTTCAAGACCTCCCCTCTGCCTCTTCCACACCGCCCTTTGTTTCCGGACATCTGCGCCAGCCGAGCAATATCTCACTCTTGCGCAGAACACTTCCATACACTGCCACGATACAGGCATGCGCAGAGAGTGCTTTAAACTGAGGTGTATACACCTCCGCTCACTGTGCATCGCCGTATCTCGGCGGTGCATGGAAGGCTTCTTCACCGGTGCTAGATTTCGCTCCACCTGCGCTGACGTCCAGAAATAAAGGGGCGGTGTAGGGGAGGCAGAGGGGAGGTCTTGGAGAACAAGATGGACATGAGAGCAGGGAGATGAATTGTGACTCCCCTCAGGTAGAACAACTCCCCGATAACTCCATGACGTACCTGGTCATGACGTCAGAGACATTTTTAAAGTAGTTTTTTTTTTTTACCTGAAGACAATACTTTTAAGTATAGTCTAAGACAGTTTAGAAATGACTGGAGGATGCACAGTAAGAATATTTAATCAGCTCTACATGTCAATCCTGATGATAGGTTCCCTTTAAAATATGAACACTCCTATCCTGGGTAGCCATTACAACCAGCTGCAAATCCCAATTAGTTTAATAGACTCCTGTGGTTGAGGGACACATCACATGCACCAAAATAGCATACCTAGGGGGTTGTCACATTTTTGGCATGGATCACTAAGATGTTGCTATTAAATATGGTCATGTAGTCACTCTTGTTATGCCTGAGATTATATTTGGGAATGACTGGTAAATGTGTAGCTCCCCTCAGCACTACCTCCTCGACATATGCTAATGTTTTTGGTCCTCTATTTCCAACAGTTTCACGCCCATAGGGACGTCCCATTGCCAGTCTCTTTTCACCTGTCTTCTCGAGTCAGTTCGACAGGTAAACTATTCATTCCTATGAGCGTCTTAAGTGAAACAGTATGTAATGTAAAATAATTATACATGATCCAGACACACTTGACAGTAATGGGAGGTATCTAGGTACAGAATCAATTTACATCAATCAAAGGGCATTGCTCATGGAAGGGAATATATCCTTTGAAGCCAGCATTTGCATATGTAATGGGCATGAAAAGGTTTTACATTTTTCTTTAAAGTTTTTTTTTGAAATTTTGGAAACAGCCCTAAAATAACAACACTAGACATGGTCTATAACACACTAACATAGGTGCTCTATGGAGTAACCTGCCCTTAACCCTCTATAGACTTATTGTACTTCTCGTCCATAGGACGTCTCAGGTACAGTATATAACAAGTCCTTCTGTCTCGTTTGCAAACATGCTAAAGTTACCATAGGCTAACCTGCCACTGAAGGGAACCCATCCACCAAAAAAGGAGGAAACACAACTTATAATTAATCCTAGACCTGACCCAAATACTAAACTCCACATATTCTACAAAAAGATATGGGCAATGCATTTTAGAACATGGAGGCTGAAACTGAGATAGGGTACAACTTTCTAACATGACCCTGTTCTGATTCTGCTTGTGATTGTGGAGGGGGCAGGAGGACTGTGTAAGAACATAGGTTACCCAAACTTTTGTAGTATTATCTGGCTGTATTGCTTGCATGTTTCACAGCTTGGATTCACTGACCTGAACTCACAGCATCATAGATCCCCATGATGCTTTGTGTTCAGGGTCAGTTAAAGCTGTGGTCAAGCTGAGACACATGCGGGTAATGCAGACGCATCATATGTCAAGAATGCGTTGGAGATGTCGCTTAATATTTTTCTGAATTTTAGGACATTTTTCCAGTTTTGTGGAAATATGTATAATGTCTGTTGAATGGTTGCATGGATTGCACATTTTGGCAGGAGACTTTAGTGACAGTGTCCAGACCTCATGTACACCACTGCATTATACTGTATCCCTCCGTGTTGCGCAGAGCCGTAATAAAACACTCAAGGACTTCAATGGGTCTCTAATGGACCTCAGTGTGTCTGTCATACAGAGATTTTTTTCCATTGGATTCCATGTGCAGAATCATAACTAGGAGGGGCAACTGGGGTATGCTGGGTACAGATGGGACAATGTCTAGGCACTTTGCTAGGGTATTTAGCTCTATGGCTAGGACAGCAAAGCGCTCCTTTGTCCCAGCTGAAGGAAAGCCTAGCTTCAGCTTTATGAATGTGACTACATGTACCTTCCATGAGATTGCCCCTGCCAGAATGAAGTCAGGACAGAGGTATGCCTTCATCTAGTCACAGCTAAAAGACTGTACAGGAAAAGGACAACAAAAAGCACAAGTACAGAACAAACAATGTTTTCTGGATAATTATCTCTGTTTACTTATAACATGAAGCGCGTCGCGAGGAGATCTGATGTTCGGCAGATTGCCACCAGCCTCTCAACATAAACAATGATTTGCATTTGAAACAAATAATTTCCAATCACACACACAAAAAAAACAGTAAATTGTTCTCTTTGTGACTTTTCAACACCATACCAGATGCACTTTCCATTCCAGAAGATTCTTCCATTAAAGTGCATTTCCTCAAAAAAAAAAAAAAAAAGAAAGAACGTAATTAAATCTTAAGTGGAGTTGTCCACTTAGGGTAATCCCTTTTTGCTAGAAAGATCCACCAGTGTCCCTCAGCAGTGATTTGTGGGGGAAGGGGCAGCATGTGTCTTATTTCCCTGCAGCGCCACCACAGGGGAAATGAAGTATCACATAATCTTCATTGAAATCAGGGTGTTGCTATGTAATATCTAACAGATTAGGATCCTGCATGAGGATCCCCCTTCCCCCCTATCATTTTTTCTAAACTTGACAATCTTTTTAACGAGAAACAGGCGATTTCTTTATCCCTGAGGGGATTCAAAAATGTGTAAAAAAAGTTTTTAAATATACAACTAAATATAAAAATTCTAATCAATAATAAACATAAAAATAAAAATATACAGATCATATGCACCGCTGCACCCAAAAAGGCTCAAACTATTAAAATATAAACATAGTTATCTCATAAAGGAAAAAAAAAATTAATGGCCAATCTGCCTTTTTTTTTCATTGCTTCACCTCCCCCCAAAAAATGAATAAAAAGACATACAGTCCCCAAAATGGTATCACTGAAAACTGCAGATAGTCCCACCAAAAATTATCCCCACACAGCTCCATACACATAAATATAAAAAAGTTATGGGGGTTAGAATATGATGAAGAAAAGCAAAATATATTTTTTTCAACATTTTTAAAGTATTAAAATAAAAGAAAAACTAGATAAATATGGTATTTTTTTCCCAGCTTCCAATTAATAGTAAATGGTGCCATTAGAAAGTACAACTTATGCCACCTAAAAAAATAACAATCCCTGATACAGCTATGCAAACGAAAAAATAAAAAGATCGGGAAGGCAGGGAGTAAAAAACAAAAACTGAAAATCCCAGGGTCTTGAAGGGGTTAAGTTGTTTTCATCTTTTTCATCAATCTATGCAGCCATTTTCTACCCATAGCTGCTTCACGCAAAGCTGGGTGACAACTAATTTCGCCTCTATCTGGCTTCCATCACCTAACTTTCCTACATTTCTAAATGTCAAAACTGCCTAGTTATACAACGGTATTGGGGAAGAGCATGATTCATCATGTGATAAGGCAGATTTTATGTGCAAGGATCTAGAAAAGCTGGGTGGCAGCTGTAATGGAGAGCACATTGGCAGTCACCCAGCTTCCCCCAAACAATGAATACAATTTGACGGAGGAGGCCGACAAGAAGTGATATTTACTGATGATTAATTTTCATTGCTGGAGGAAACGCTCTTTAACCAGCCTTTATCCCATAACATGATCTGATGTTCAGTTTACTTCCTCTCTACCCATCGCTTTTTAAATTTCCCCTTTGGTCCTGTCTCACTAATCCCGTATTCTCATCTATCTTTCCTTTTCCAGCACCGCCACAGCGTGACCCAATGTGAGCAAGAGGTGTTAGGACCAGCTCATGCGAAGAAAACCAATCCATTTATCATAATCCCATCAGAAAAGACACAGAAAATAGCACAGACCCATGCCAAGGGAACGACTACCAAGAGGAGGGCTGGAGAGGCATCGAGCAAGGAGACATGAACCAAAAATGTTACTAAACAAAAAGAGAATTAGGAGGGTTGGAATAAAGAAGTGAAAGAGATCTTACACAAGAGAGAAATGAGGGGGAAATGCTAATTTGGGGGAAGGGAGATTTCCAAACATTCCTAATCCTTCTTCAGGATGGACACAAAGAATGACAGAGAAAAAAAGCATTGGAGCAGTAAAGGAGTATTAGAGCCTGTTTAGAGAGCTGGGAGACAGATTGTGTGACATAAGGCCTGGATTTCAATAGTTAATGCTTTTGGTTAGTACCAGTGAGACTGTAACAGAGATGGAGCATGCATTTACTATAATTAGGCTTCATTTATACATCACAACATGGGGCTGTACGGACAAACATGGCAACAGCCTTCAGTAGGGCTAGGTTCACACCATGTGCTCAGTGGAGATCATAACCTAATTTCTAACAGCAAGAAAGTAGAAAATGTGTCTTGGTTTCCTTTTATGTGCCTTAAAAATAGCCTGCAGTAGATTATTCTGAGTCCTCTGTCTCAGTCAGAAGTTCTGATGAGCATAATCAGGTGCCACCAGGCCTCCTCCAGAACTCACTAGGTTTAGAAGAGGGCCTCTTTGAGAGGGAGCTTTTTTTAAATTGATCCAGAGGATTTCAATAGGGCCTCCATCATGGCTAATCAGTTTTAGGCTGCTTTATGTAAGTGCGACATAAACTGGTGGCAAGAGACCCTGAATACAATGTCGGGTGATTTACTTGAATTGACCCATTTGTTTTGGGTGAGAACCTCTAGTGTGATCCAAGCAATAGACTGCGTGAGCTAAGGAGTCCTCATACTCATGAGCTCCTGGCTCTTCCCATTTGAGGGGGAGCTTTTTTAAATGGATCCAGAGGATTTCAATAGGGCTTCCATCATGGATAATCAGTTTTAGGCTGCTTTATGTAAGGGCAACATAAACTGGTGGCAAGAGACCCTGAATAAAAAATGTCAGGTGATTTACTTGAATTGACCCATTTGTTTTTGGTAAGAACCTCTAGCGTGATCCAAGCAATAGACTGCATGAGCTGAGGAGTCCTCATACTCATGAGCTCCTGGCTCTTCCACTGACTGACAGCTCTCTTCATATAGCAATCATTGGCAGGGGGCCGATGGAGCCGAGAGCTCATGAATATGAGGACTCCTGAGCTTGTGCTAGTTATTGAGTGGACTTCAGTGCTTGGCTCATGCTGGAGCTGTTCGATACAGATTTTAGTAATACAACTGGGTCAATTTACATAAGTAGCCCAGGATTCTGTTCAGGGTCTCTGTTACCAGTTTATGGTGACCACGCAGCAGAAAACCGGTAACAAGTTCCCTTTAAATGTTTCCATTTGTCTCCCTTTGACAAGCTTCTGTCAGGATCAGTTTTTTTCTTTTCTTTAAAGGACATACAGTCTAATATCCTGAAGAACAACCGGAGCATGATGGATCCGTTATTTTGTACAATGCCAGTCGATGGCTTTAAGCATCCTGTTTAACATCTGTTTTATTTCACATGAAAAAAAACCAGGACATTTCAACAGGAGGTGAAACATGGTGTGAACATGGCTTTACTGAAGCTGTCAAAAGACCATTTCATATTTTTAGGCCAAAAGATGTGATTCCACTAGTAAAGGTACATGAAGGGGTGCTATATAATACAATTCCATGATATTTAAAGGGGTTAACCAGGCCACAGATATTGATGATCTATCCTCAGTGCTATCCAAGCAATAGACTGCATGAACTCACAAGTCCTCATATTCACCAGCTCCCGGCTCTCTGCCTGCCACTGATTGACAGCTCTCTTCCTATAGCAAACAGGGACAAGGAGAGCTGGGAGCTCAGGATAGATAGGTCATCAATATCAGATTGGTGGATCCACACGATCAACTGTTTTAGGATGCGGCGGTACCGGAATCTAACAGAACAGAAGCAGACAGCTCCGTACATTGTGTAGTTTCTGGCGCCGGTGTACTGAAGCTCAGCTCCCATTCATGTGAACTATAGTACCTCAGAACAGCCACTACACAGTATATGCAGCTGTCTGCTTCCAGCTCTGTATATTGTCAGTCTCCAGCGCTGATCGGTGGGGGCACCAAGTGTTTGACCACCACAGATTTGATATTGATTACCTATCCGGTAACCCATCAATATATGTAGCCCAGTGAACCACTTGTATACAGGCTCAGACTGGCCCACCGGGGAGCCGGAGAAATCCTTGGTGGGCCCCTGCCTAGTTACAGTCTACATATTAATCAGCAGCGGCAGGAAGCCCCAGCTTTCTGCTGGCCAGCGCCGCTGCCTCCCACTTCAATGAGAAGAGCAGAGCTACACAGACATACAGAAGGTGGCGAGATGATCTTGACTGTCGCGAACATCTCGCCACTTAACTTGCCGTGCAGTGATGCTGGCACTGCCATCTTTCTGTGGGCGGCGGGCCCCATCTCTTGATACATGCCTGCACTTCCTTCTCACTCCCTGCTCTGCATGCACACAGAGCCTTGCCACCAGCCCATATTCTGGAGTATGCAGAGCGCGGCCGCAGGCTTTTACTGCGCTGCTGAGTGTGCAGACGTGCTGGTGGTGCTGCTGTGTCCCCTATGAAACAGAGGCTGCTTGTGACTCAGTTGTGGACATGACAGGCTGCCGCTAGTCCCCCAAGACAGTATAATATAATATAGGTAAATCTATAGTTAAATAAAAATATTTAACATTTTACTGCATTCCCCTCTGTAAACTCCTAGCATATCCTGTGAGATGCAAACCTTTAGGACCTGCTGGGAGTTGTAGTTTTCCTGCAACATGCTGCAGTTTTATATCATAATTATGATTGATCGATACACAACTTTTAATAAATATTGCTGAAAAAGTCATACACATTCCAACATACGGTATCAATATAAAGTACAGATCGGCCCCTCAAAAAATGAGTCCTCACACAGCTCCGTAGATGTAAATGTAAAAAACATATACAGTATTTTTAGTTTAATTTTGTGCTTTAGTTGTTTTTTTTTTTTTGTATTAACCTGTAGGTTACCTAGGTTTAAAAAACAAAAAAAAAAAGCACAGGTTTCCCATGACCAAAGTCATATAAAATTATAAATAACAGAAAAAAAAGAAAAACAGACATACTGTATATTAGGTATCGCTGCGTCTGTAACGACGCTCTATATCTATCCCCTCAGATGAATGCCATAAAAAAAAACTAAATAAAAACAGTGCCAAAACAGCCACATTTTGGTCAACTTGGCAAAAAGTCTAATGCTAAGCAATCTAAAAATCGTATGTACTCCGAAATGGTACCAATCAAACCGTCACCTCATCCTGCAAATACAAGCTCCTACATAAGACAATCACCCCAAAAAATAAAAATTTGGCTTTCAGAAAATGGTAACACAAAAAGATATTTTCTTTTCCGAAATGTTTTCACTATGTAAAACATACCATAAAGGGATTGTCTGATCTCAGACAATGGGGGCATATGGCTTGTCTTATAGATGTGGGTCCCACCTATATCAGTAATGGAGCCCCACAAGTTGATGGCTGGAGGACTCTGGCCACCACCAAGCGGTCTCCTAATAGAAGTTAATGGGAGCGCACTGCGCATGACAGTCCACCGCTCCCATTCACTTCTATGGGTCCGACGTAAATAGCCGAGCCGGTGCTTGGCTATTTGTGGCGGCCCCATAGAAAATGAATGGAGGATGGCTGTGTATGCGCAGTCCGCCCTCTACCAATTTCGGGGCTCCCTTATCAATGTAGGTGCGGGTCCCAGTGGTGTGACACAACCCCTTTAACAGAAAAAAAAAACGACATATTAGATATTGCTGCGTCTATAACTACCTGTTGTAAGAAGGTACCTGGAATCATTGTGGATGGAAGGTATGTGTCACCGAGGTTCCTGGCCTCGATGAAATAAGAGCCGGGTTTTATGTGTCAGCAGGAGCTATTTCTAATTGACACCTTGAGATTTAGCATGGCTGTAATAGCTGATCCAGGACGGCTCTTACTGGGAGTAGTCAAAGTGCTGGGTGGATGACTACTCCCCATGTTCCAGGCTGGGTTATGCCAGGCATAAAAACCAGCCAGCACTGCCAGGTGTGGTGGATTTACCTCCCTCTGACAGTGGAGCTCAGGAGTCTGTGTGCTGTGAACTGAGGGCTGTGCTGGGATTTAAAGGTTTGAGCCAGGCTGGAGGACTCAGGCCCCTCTAAAGGTGAACAGGCCACCTATGGACTTGATGAGGCTGAACTGCTAACAGGGTGTGAATTAACACCCAGGAGAAAAGGTGACTTTTATTGTTTATGGACTTTTCTTGTGTGTGAACAAACACCAAGCCACCTGCATTTTGTGATACACCTTGTCTGCATTGTGTTATACACTAATGTGTGAATAAACACCGCTATTTGATTCAAGAACTGTGTACTTTGCCTCTATACTGCATCCGCTAGTCCAAGCATGCAAAACTACAACTCCCGGCATGCCGGTACAGCCTACAGCTATCAGCCTACAGCAGGGCATTGTGGGAGTTGTAGTTTTACAACAGCTGGAGGGCCGCAGTTTGAGCATGCCTGCGCTAGTCCTAACTACCATAGCAAATCCCCACACTGCTCTATAAAAATATGAATACCTATCCCCTCAGGTGAATGCCTTAAAATAATAATAATAATTGCCCCAAAAAAGTGTAATATTGAACTATCAAAAATTCATATGCACCCAAAAAATGCAACAATAAATATGTCAACTTTCCTGCAAAAAAGGAGCCCCTACACAAGATGATTGGCATAAAAAAAATATATATATATGGCTTTCAGAAATGGAAACATGATTTTTTTTTAAATGCTTTTTTATGTAAAAATAAAAATAGACATATTGTCACAGTGTAGTTCACTGTGACACAGGTTACCGTGTTGCTCGCCTTAGTAGCTCTTGGGCGTACTGACTGCGGTGGATGCTGTGTAGGCTGATTACCCGATCTACTGGAAGTAGATTGTGCTGTGTAATCACGATCTGCTGCCGGCAAACGACTAGTCAGTATGGGGAAGAACAATAGTAGTGATCACTGCTCCCCATACAATGGAGATCACTGCATGTAAATACAGCGTTCTCCTCCATTAAAGAGCAGGCAATTGTAGGGAAGGAGCTCTTCCCTCCCAACAATCTCCTGCCCTGTTGCCCTGTGTAAAGGGACCTTAATGATGAACAATCTGATATAGAGCAGTGCACAATACCGTTCTGTTTTGCACACTGTATTGTGCTAAACTACAAATATTCATGTGCATGAGCCCGAAAAATGAACAAGTAATATTTATTTTTGGTAGCTGTAGGGTGGGCCCCTAGAATAATTTTTACTGGTGGGCCCTAGGCACCTCAGTCCGACACTGCTTGTATATACATCCAAGCTGGAACCACCCTTCAAATCAATATCCTCTGTTAAATATGATGTATATGTTAATATAACTGTGATTTAATGTAAAGGGTTAACGCCACACTTTGATGACATAGCATCTATATTGGTACACAAGGGTGAGCGAAGCTTTGTATGGGTGCGTCAAGCCCATATGTGTAGTCTTCCTTATAACAGGAGACAAAATCACCTACGTGTCTAAGGCTATTTTCACACTTGCATTGTTGTTTTCTAGAGGATCTCAATATCGGGGGAAAAAAGTTTCCGTTTGGTCGTCATGTATACTGAATGGAAAGGTCTTCTGGTCCACCAGCATTCCATTTTGTGACCAGACACTAAACCGTTGCAAGCTGTGGTTTTGTGTTCGGTCATAAAAACTGGCTCCGGCACTTAAAACAATGTAAGTCAATGGTGACCCATTGGCTTTCCATCTATTTAGTTAAGGATCCGTTTTTTCCGTTTTAATTTCACACAACCACATCCTAATGGACGCACAATCAAAACGGATCTGTTTAATTCCGGTATTGAGATCCGGATGTCAATACCGGAACTAACAACGCAAGTGTGAAAGTAGCCTAAGACAAGCCTATGCTTTTTTGGTATACATCAGGCATGCTCAACCTGCGGCCCTCCAGCTGTTGTAAAACTACAACTGCCACAATACCCTGCTAATAGCTGTATTATATGACTGACCATTATACTACAGCCTCCAACCTGTGGATCTCCAATGCTGAGAGTTGTAGTTTCATGTCAGCTGAAGCGCTACAGCTTGGGGACTACTGCTTTAAATGATATATAAAATTGAGATGTTGCTAATGAATTGCGTTTCTGGTGCATTTTTCTACACTTTCGGCCAGTCCTCCCCCTTGCTATGCCACGGGGTAGACGAGATGTAAAGATATAAAATGTCTCATCAAAATAAGAAAAGAAAAGATTATCAAAATGTCTTACATATATATATGTGAATACACTCAGCTTCACCCAGGAATCAGCCCACTGCTTTATTATTATTATTATTATTTTTAATTCTGCTTTAGGTGCTTACACTAAAAGCGTATCCTCATTTAATCTACCGCTAATGTGTTATTGTTTATTTTTATTACACTTATATTTTTACTGTTATTTTATGAGTATGTATTTCCTCTTTTATTTCCACATTAAATTTTAAATTATGCTAAATATATTCCGTCCTTACAGAGGAGATGAAAAGACTGTTTCTAATCCCTTACAGTGAGTCTGGTGGACCTAATGTCACATTTTATTGGCGATGTGATGCCATGCTATTAAAAGAATCCCCTTCCCAGTGCCACTCATGAGGTCGGTGCAGGTGTGAAGACTAGTTTAGCTTTGACAGGACATCAATGATTTGTCACATTCGGCTGTTTAGCATGGCATGAGCCTGGTTAGGAGTGAACGGGACGCTGGATGTCAAGAAGCGAGACCTTACTCCTCACAGGACTGTAGATTACAAATCAATGAAACCTTCAGGAACATCAATTATAAATTACTATCACTGTTTGATCGGCACTTTTAACTAGAATTTAAGAATTAAAATGGGAATTAAAGGGAAGTCTGTCACCTCCAAAATCAGTTTCACAGTAAGCATAGGGTAGGTTCCTTGAAGCATAACCATATATTTCTTGTGAAAATCAAATCCTCTAATCCTGAGAAATGCTTAGTGTCAGTTTTATGCAGATAAGCTTTCCGGTGCAACATGGGAGGGGCTACTCTATTTAGTGCGCAGTTGCTCCACCAGTAACACCGCCCAGGCCTCCCACTCTCGTTTGATTGACAGCCTCTGTCACCTTCAGGCCTCGTACACATTTCCATTTTTCAATGATGTCCACATCCGTAGGTCAGTAAAAAAAATCACGGAGACATGCACTACTTTGATTCATGATGCAGACCAAGCACGCCCACTGAAGTCTATGGGTCCGTGAAAATCACGGACACATCGTGGATGGCCTCCATAGGCACGTCAGTTTTTCACTGAAGACTGATAGGAGATTCTTCGGAAATTAATTTTCAGCTGAGCAACGCCAGTGAATTACAGATGGACACATAGATGGTAAAAACAGACACACGGACCAACCACGGATCCTTCACGGAATGAAACACTGTACGCTTCTTTTCACTGACACGGAAATGTGGACGAGGCCACATGCAGGGGCATCAAGGTGCATCAAGCAGAGCAGCCCCACCCATGATGCACCCAAAAAAAAAATTATTATTATTTGCATAAAAATAAAAAGAAGCATTTCTCAGGATTAGAGGTATGGTTAGCCTCGAAGCCTCTACTGTACAGGGCAGTACGCTTACTTTGAAATTGATTTTGGAGATGACAGACTCCCATTAAAGGGGTTTTCCGGGTTTGGCAAAAAATTGTGCTATTATTTCTCCACTGTCCTGATCCTCCCCATCGGTCCTTGTTTAGTTGGGTACAGTGTTATTGCCGTTTACAGCACAAGACTGCTGAGGCCAGGGAATGGCTCTAGAGGTCTTGCGGGTATACGGCCATATCATCGCAGTAACGCAGAGACAGCGACAAAAAACCTTGACATATGATGAGGACTGCTCTAAAGAGATGACTGATTGCACCTAACCCTGGCAAAAATCGGGTCTTCAGCTATTGAATTGGAGGCACTGTACACAGCAAGTAAACCGAGGCTGGCATCTGCAGTGGCATCACTCCTGCTGGCACTCAGAAATGCATCTATGGCACCATAAAACATTTGATCAACTTTTTATATATTTATTAATAGTTTGCAGTTGATAGTGATCCATAGCAAATCTCTAAGCTCTCGTCTTGTTTTTTAAAACTCAAAAATTATTGTAGATCGTAAAAATGCCCAAAAACTTTGCCTTCACCCACCTCCTGCATTCCCAAATTGGCATTGTGACTACTCTGCAACATTTCCAACTGAATGATTGCTGAATAGCTGCTCCAGCACACAGCCCACCGCCCCAGGAAGATAAAGAGCAGCGGCTACAGGACAAGTAGGTAAACGATGCATGTTCACTCTGCGCAGTAAGGGCAGTGAAACCGCGCATGCGCTCTCTCACTGCACAGAGCAAGAAAGAGACTCGCTAAACCAACATACCCTAGCAAAAAATGACTGCCCATGCTCGGCCTGAAAGAAGATCAACTACAAGAGGATGGGAACAAGTAAAAATAAATTTTATGCTGTACATTCACTTCAGCACAGTCCCATTCACTTCAGTGCGGCTGGATCACAAGAAAAGCTCATGGACAGGTGAGGAACTGTTTCTGGAAGGAAGCAGCTATGTTTTTTTTTTCTATTTGCAGACAACCCCTTTAATTATAAATTGTTCAGCAAAAAAAAAAATTGTATGCTGCCAAAAGAATTTAAAAAAATCTTGGCTTCTTCAGGTATTTGCGCCTTCAAGCTTGTTAGAACGTGGTGCAGCAGAGCCACAGTCAGGCCACTCTCTGGCCACATGCAAAGCTCATTGAGAATAGATCATTGATACTACTTCTAAGCATGAGGTAGTATCCACCATGCCGGGAACACAGCCTGCAGCCAAATGATAATGTACCCATTTCATCTCATACGACAATATTTCAATAAGCATTTAAAAAAAATCACAGCACATAGGAGAAAAAAATGCAAAGTAAAAAAAAAAATTACCGCATGAGTAAAAAGAAGCTGACAGACTCCGAAGATGAATGAGGAAGGTGAAGAGGCGGAAAGAGTGGGAGAATAAAGACAGCGAGAGAAAGTAAATGCACTGGGAAGAAATGAGGGCAATATGGGATGATTATGTATGGCAAGTTTGCTTCCTGTTAAACACATGGAAAGAAGCGGCTTATAAACACAATCACAGAGCTCCTCATCAAAGACTTCAAATCTGTCTCCAAGTCACAAAGACTTGAGAAAAAAAATCACTAACAGATTGAAGAAATCTGCAAAAGTTCCACAAATGTCCTCTCCAACATAGTCACCAGGGCTCAAACTGTCCAGAAATGGAAGATGACCCATGACAATGGTTGGACAGTCACCGTATGTATGAAAAGGAAAAGATGATTGACTTTACAAAAAGGTTTTCCAAGGTGATTCTTCTACAAACCGCGCTCTCATAGATGACTAGAAAAGTTACCCAAAATGTCAAGTGCCGAATAGTTAAAGGGATTCTGTCAGCCAGAGGGAGAGCCCCTTGGGCTCCTGACAGAGGTGATTAGAATATACATAAGCCAAAATGACCAGACATATGGGGGTAAGACTAGTATATTTCACACTAAATCGGGGTGACGGATGTAATGCTGTAAAAAGCTCTGTATCTAAAATCCGGATGACAGAATCCTTCTAAGCTGGCTTTATATATGTAATGGTGGTCAACCGAACATGCGCTTTTCCCTTGTCTCTACCACAAGCATGCAGGCTTGTTTTGTCACATCCAGACCTTTCTGCCAGAGTCTTACCTAAAAGACAGGAACGTTCAAATCCAAATCCTAATTTCCCCCAGATATCTGCACGGTTGGGTGGCCACCACACATACAGGCGAAGCTCGAAAAACTTGAATATTATGCAAAAGTCCATTTATTTCAGTAATGCAACTTAAAAGGTGTTGCACTAATGCAGCTTAAAATTAGAATTTTGTGAAAAGGTTTAATATTCTAGGCTCAATTGGTGAAATAAATGAACTTTGCATGATATTTATTATTTTCGAGTTTCACCTGCATTAGATCATAAGGGGAACCAGCCAAAATTGAAAGGTTCAGATAACTGGCCAGCTTCATGCAGCCTGATTTATAGCTATAAGCGCCAGAAGTTTTATCTTGATACCAGGAAAGGTTAAAAAAATAACTGGATGAATATCAATAGACGAGCCGATAAATATTTTAAGACTCTGCAACTTAAAGCTGCCAATGACTAAATCCTACCAAGAATATGGCTGTAATAGTAGCAATTGCAAAGGTGATCCTAATTCTGGCAGGTCAACATAATCCGGACGCTACAGTCAGACAAGAATGCTCGGAGGTACTCTGCTGCTGATGGAAATTCTTGTCTTGGCACCCAATAGCCTCAGCAACTTTCTTCATGTCATTGAAATGGAAACTCTGCTTTGTCCAAGGTTTCAATATAGTTATATGGATATCAACTATGTATCTAATTCCCTTCAATATATCCATATCAGTCTGTTCTACGGAATCTATCTATCTATCTATCTATCTATCTATCTATCTATCTATCCTCTATTTCTTCTCCGTCTCTCCTCTCTGTTTATCTTTTCTCTGTACTGTCTCTATCAATCTTGCTTCTATATATCCATATCAATCTGCTGCATGTATCTATTAGCTTTTTTCCCTTTATAACTAAGCATCTCTCTGCTACAGTTTAATATATGCAGATTATATCTTTCTATCTATCTATTTATCTACTGTCTCTATCAATCTTGCTTCTGTATACCCATATGAATCTGCTGCAAGTATCTATTAGCTTTTTTTTCTTAAATGATTTATCCTTCTATTTATACATATGAATTTGATCTATGCATCTTTCTGCTACAGTTTAATATATCCATACCAATAACAGGATCAATTTGATCATATCTATCTATCATCTATCTATTATCTATCTATCTTTCTATCCATCTATCTATTTATCATCCATCTATCATCTATCTATTATCTATCTATCTCCATCTATCTATCTATCTATTTATCATCTATCTATTATCTAACTATTATCTATCATCCATCTATCTATTATATATCTATCTTTCTATCTATTATCTATCTATTATATATCTATCATCTATCTATCTATCATCATCTATCTATTATCTATCTATCTATCTATCTATCTATCTATCTATCATCCATATATCTATCTATTATCTATCTATCTTTCTATCTATTATCTATCTATTATCTATCTATCATCTATCTATTATCTATCTATCTATCCATATATTATCTATCTATCTCCATCTATCTATCTATCTATCTTTCTATCATCTATCTATCATCCATCTATCTATCTATCTAGTATCTATCTACTCCATCTATCTATCTATTATCTATCTATCATCTATTATCTATCTATCTCCATCTATCTATCTATCTATCTATCTATCATCTATCTATCATCTATCTATCTATTATCTATCTATCTATCTATCTATTTATTATCTATCTATCATCTATCTATTATCTATCTATTTATTATCTATCTATCATCTATCTATTATCTATCTATCTATCTATCTATCTATCTATCTATCTATCTATCTATCTATCTATCTATCTATCTATCCATATATTATCTCTATCTATCTATCTATCTATCTATCTATCTATCTATCTATCTATCTATCTATCTATCTATCATCTCCTATCTATTATCTATCTATCTATCTATCTATCTGACCTGCTTTTTTAAATCCATATCCAGCCCATGGAGCGGTCTTTAGCCACTTTCTGCTGCCTCCATCGGAGCGGTACAATCTGTTGGTAGTTTTCGGAGAAGACAGGAGTTGAGAGCAGAGAGTACAGCAGATGGCAGTGCTTGACAGAGTGGCAGCGCCTATTGTTTCGCTATTGTGTTTAGAAAGCTGTATTGAATTTTTGTGTGTTTTTTTTCAGTCCATTTAAATGACAGGAAAATATGTTATTTGCCTTGAGATATGTAAATGGGTCTCTGAAGGATCGGAGAGCAGGAGCAGAAAGAGGCAAAGCGAATAAAGGGATTTGCTTGGGTAGTGAACTAATAAAAGACAGGTTTTAATTACTGTATCTATAATACCTTCTATTAGGCAGCTCTCCTAGTTAGCGCAGTGGGTGGCCTTCCTATGAACTATACGCACTGATGCTATATAGCAAATAATCCTGTTTTCTGTTAAGACAAAGCCTTATTTAATACCGAGAACAGCAAGTAAATGAGGCGAGGTTTACGGGAGGAACACCGGCTTTGTGCAATGTATTCGCCGTTGTGAGCTTCAGATATTAGCTATTCGGCTCTAATAGCCGCCCCGTAATGGTGAGGATTATTCCACGAGGATGTCAGAAACACTTTCGTGTTCATCTCAGCAAGTTATAGGTCAAACCATTAAAACTTTTCAGGCTGTAAACAGCTCCCGCCATGCTGTTTGTGTCACTCATTAGTGGTGACACTTGGCAGCTGGGTTCTCATTAGCAAACTGTGAGATGGGGACTTCTGTGGACAGCAAAGGATTTCTAGAGCAGACTTCCATCCCCATCCATTAACCTTTGTGGAGGTGACAAGGAGAGAAGGTGAAGTTATGCACACACACCTATCCTCTCCAGCGCAAGCACAAAGGTCTTTGACTTGAATGGCTGCTGGAGAGGTCTGGTCACTCCAAGGGCTTTATTGCAGGTTACTTGATTACTATGCAATGAATAGCAATCAAGTACGTATGCAAATTCTGCCCTGGTAATGTAAGAGCTGGTAACCGTCTGGGAGGCTTGGAGTAATGAAAAATAGGCAAGAATTTTAGATTTAGATTTTAATTTAAATAGCTGTCCCCTCTGCCCAACACCATTTATAAATGACGAAGAGTAAAGACCTAAAAGCTTTGGCTGCTGCTAGAGAAAAGTGGTATGGGCAGCACCCCGTGACATCAAAGTGCCCGTCTAGAGCAGGGATCAGCAACCTTCGGCACTCCAGTTGTGGTGAAACTACAACTCCCAGCATGCACGCCTCCTTGGCTGTTCTCAGGACTCCCAGAGAAGTGAATGGAGCATGCTGGGAGTCGTAGTTTGACAACAGCTGGAGTGCCGGAGGTTGCTGATCCCTGGTCTAGAGGATATTTAGTTTTGTGCCCGTTGGGGTAGGCACTACAAAGTGCAAAAGGGTCATTCATTTATGCTAACTATTCAATGACATTAATAAGAACCAACTCTATGTTTGAAACGCGTCTTGTATTGTAAAACTTTCCATGGGTCCGTGTATTTTTTAAGCCAAGGAAGTGTTGGAGTTTCTCACTTTGAGCGGTACAGCCTGCCACTCCTGGAGGTGACCTCCCATATACAAAACAATCTGCATTGACATTCTGTAAACTGTCTACCCATCAATTTACTTGTAATATAAAGGGGTGTGGAGGACTAGCACAATGTGGCTGCTTTCCTTCAGAGACAGCTCCATACCTGCCCACGTGTTGTGTGTGTGTGCAGCGATACCACAACCAACCTGTGGACAGGAGTGACACTGTTTTTGGAAGTAAGCAGCCACGTTTATCTAAGGCCTCATGTACACGGCCGATGTTTTGGTCCGCATCCGAGCCGCAGTTTTGGCGGCTCGGATGCGGACCCATTCACTTCAATGGGGCCGCAAAAGATGCGGACAGCACTCAGTGTGCTGTCCGCATCCGTTGCTCCGTTCCGTGGTCCGCAAAAAAAAATATAACCTGTCCTATTCTTGTCCGCCCTTTGCGGAACGCACACGGACGCCATCCATGTTTTGCGGATCTGCGATTTGCCCACCACAAAGCACACAACGGTTGTGTGCATGTAGACTAAGGTGGACAATCCCTTCAAAGATTCTCCTTAAATAAAACTAGGACTTGTATAATATTTTCCTAATGTATTGCAGCAAACTAGGACAATCTCATAATAGCAGATCTCAGTGGACAGAAAATTGGATTCTCTTCATTGACACAGGGATCTTTATCCATTTCTGCAGTTTGACAGATATAATACAGGCTGCTATGGATGATGTCTGCATTCTACCGAGGGGCTCACGGCAGTGACCCACCAGATCATGCTCATGAATGATTCCAATAATACATTGTTTTATGGATTTACCATAGTATACAAGCATATTTTAATCAGAATTTAACTATTATCACCAAATGTACATAGTAGTAAGTAATAACAAACCCCCATACATTGCATTATTAACCCTATCATTTCTTTGTCGCCAGGTTTATTTTTTTTTATTTTTTTTTAGCAAACTATAGATCCATAAGTGCCACCAACCACACCCAGGCTAATTATCAGGAATATAAACACTGGTTTCCGATAATCAGTTGAGGAACGAGCGTTTCAAGATTAAAGATGCCTGATATCAGCAGCACATCTTCCTGTATAATAAGGGATATGCTGCCAATCAAGAGTAGAACAGAATGACTAAGGAATTACTGTAGTAGCAGTTGTTCATCCTACATTCTGTAAGCATCAGCCTGTGCAATCCGGCCGGTACAAATGAGAGCCGATGGATGAGTTATCTTCCATTAGTGCCCGCACTGCCCGAAGATCGGCCAGTGTAATATCAGGCTTATCAGCTCCCTATATTCCGATCTGCACAAACCCCGCGGTATGCAGGTGTATAGTTTACTGGCAGAAGAACATTTATGAGTGCCCATCTGCCCACACACGTGTTTCTCATGACAAAGATAATAAAAAAAAGAGTTTACCGCTCAGAAATTAATAACGTATTTTGCTGCAGCCTTGAAAACAGAGGCAAGAATCAATAAATCTTGTGTAAGCGGCAAGCAGGTGCTGATCTAGCACACCGTGATATTACAAGTCATCTGTAATGAGAGTGTCATGATCAGAGCAAGATAAAGAATGAGAAATTGAAGCCTGAGAGATCTTAAAATTATTTTCTTATTAATGATGATGGTCAAGTTGTAGATAACGCAGGGGAAAAAGTAATCAGCTCCCAGGTAAGCAGGGCCTGATGCACTTATTTCCTGCGCTGCATGCTAAGTGGTTCCACCACATGCTGAGAACCTCTCTCCCTACCTTTCATTGTTACCTCCATTTATCTTCATCTTGCTCTTTCTGCCTCCCTCCGGCAATGTTTAGTCTGTATGCGAGATGAGTTTGTCACTGACATGGATTAAGAAGCAGCAGAGTAATCATTGTCCTGTTATTTCTACTGGAGTATGTATATTCCTCATTTGTAGGTTTCTTCTAAGAGTCCCCTCTGTATATACTACGTATATGTCCATAACTTGGATCTCCTATCTAATGGTATTTGACCTACCCAAAGATGAACTAAAGGGACTCTCCAGGACTTGAAACCTAATCCTTAAGATCAGCACCACTCTGGTCCCAATCCTTAGGCCATTAATGGTTGAGTCTTGAGGTGCATTTACACGCGCTTAACGAGCAGGCAATTATCGTGACAGAATCGTTTATGCAAATGGAAAATACAAAAACAAATCTACCATGGAATAATAGTAAAGCTGCATAGAATGCTAAAACTACCACTACTGGTGACTTCAATGATAAATAATACACTATACATATGGACAAGATAAATGATGGAAAACACTTCTGCTCTAGTCGAGGCACCACATCAGTCACACTTTGACGCCAAGGTGTAAGATGTTCACAGCGGTGACAGACACACTGAACTAGATGACCTGTATAGTCCTTGCTGGCTTCCTCTTCCATAAAAAAACACAAACATCCACCTTCCTGTTTACTACAATACTTAGCGGAGCAAGGAACATCTATAAACACCTACACCCAACTCCAGCATCAAGCTCACAGGATACAGGAAAGATATCCACAAACTTGTGTTCTACTGCATTTAATCTTAACCCAATGAACGCATTTTGATATAAATACATTTAAATATGGATATGGCTGCTATGAGCAACTATTCCAGTTTTTCTTTACAAAAGTTTTGATAAATCTCACTCCTTGTGTCAGAGTTTTCCAGTGAAGGCAAATTTTCTGAGCTGATAGGTCCTGTATGTTAGAAAATCTCCTATCATGTCCTCCTTATCTAGACAGCTATGGTGTGTGTAGGGTATAAAATAATGGTTCACCGGTCCATATATGTCTAAGGTAGAACTGGAAGCTGCTATTATAGACTTTTGGACAATCTGTGTCTGAAACTGTCTACAGGAGGTCTCACCGAAGACCATGTATGACCTTTAGTGTACATCCGTGAAATGCCCACTGTTTTCAACTAGCACTAGCTGTCCTATATCTAAAGGTTGATTTGTGCTTGTTTAAAGGGGTTGTCCAGATATTTTTAAGTGATGACCTATCCTATCTGATTGCTGGGGGTCCAACACCCCAGACCCCTGCTGATCAGCTGTTTGAGAAGGCACCAATGCTCGCAGTAGCGCTGCAGCCTTCTCTCAGCAAGCACAGCTCTGTCCAGCGGCTGTGCTTGGTATCACAGCTGAACCCCATTCACTTCAATAGGACTGAGCTGCGACTAGGTCATGTGACCGATGAAAGTGATGTTACACGGCCTAGAAAAAGCTGGAGAAGGCCGTGGCGCTACTGCAAACCCCACTTCTTTCTCAAACCGCTGATCCTGGGAGTGTCCTGGGTGTCAGACCCCCACCGATCAGATACTGATGACCTAGCCAGAGGATAGGAGGAAAAAAAAAAAACACTTGGAAAACCCCTTTAAGGAGCAAAGAAGGACAGGGAGACTAGGGGCAAAAGTAGGGACCATTCCTCCAAAAGAGGGACACGTGGGAGGTCTGGGTAAACATATAATGCAAAATACAACAAGGGTTCTCTGAAACTGACCATCCCCTTTAACCTCATTAACCCTTCCCTATAATAGCACAGCTCATGTTTGCGTTTAACATAGATCAATCAAGTCAACCTGTAGATCAATCAATTAATGAGTGACCAAAATAGATGCATAAATAATAGGACAAAGAGCTGGCACTTCCCTCCTGATGGACCCCTTCAAAGGTTCTTCTCCTCTCAATATCCCCTCAAGAAATCATCGGTGATGACAGCTGAATCCTATGAATTCTTCTGGATTCCTTCAAAGAAAAGGATACAAATTCCAGCCTAATATGAAAGGGCGTAAAATAAACAGGAGCCTCCAGCTGACCTCGCCTCTCTCATCACCTGTACATCACATAATGAGCGGCCCATGACAGATCACACAAAGCCACTGAGCACACAGGAAGCCCCAGAGCGGCACAAGACGCACACAGAGGTGGACACAAGGTCAAACTCTTCAAGGATTTTCTCATGAACTCCCCGGCTTTTTTCTCTACTTGGTACCCTGTCTGATAAAAGAAGGATTTAGCTTATAAGAGGGGTAATAATAAAAGTTTAATCTACTATCAGGAAAGGTCATGGGATTTTCCACCCTAATTGCGTTGACATCATTTGACAGGTATTTTATTGTAGAAACTCATCTAATGCCGCCAAGACTGGCTATGAACAAAAAACTGCACGCAATATATGGATTTTCACACTATTTTCACAGCAGTTATGATGAAAAAGTGACGTAATAACAAAATGCAGCTTTTGTATAGTTTACTATACATTCGATTATTACTTGTGTGGAAACATATTGTAATATGCACTGATTTACTGTATTCCATAACTAATGTTATTCGTGCATCGGTTATGCATTATACCCACACAGGTCACTGTAGAAGAAGGGTAATATAACAATATTTTTTTTTTTTTTTAACAGCACGTACCGGTACTTTCAAGGGGCTTTCTGAGGTTTTTCATTGAAAGCTTTTCCTTAGCGGATAGCCCTTGTGTGATTAGTGGGATTCAAACCCCCTGGGACCAACATGAAGTTCCTAATAGTGCGGCTATGCCAAATACTGCAGCTGAGCCATTTTAATGGGGTTATGCCATGATTGATGTAAAAAAAAAAAAAATGAAAAGCAGACATCATATTGAACAGGACAATCTCTTTATAACAACAGCAATTCATTGCACCAGTTCCACTGCTAGATTTTTTTCATGCTAGCCTATCGGGGGGCATGTCCTTTCTCAGGGTGTGTGTCCATTCGCAGAGTGTATCCTTTCTGCTGCAGCTCTCTCCCAGCTTCTGAATATGGCTGGTGGAAGTTAAAGGATCGAACTGAGCATGTGCGACCACCTCAGTAGGTGGACATGCACATTACTATACAAATTAAACAACAGGCGGTGCCATTATAATGTAGTAAAGTGAATATCTCACAACTGGAGCATTTTTGCAACAGAAAGTAAATGACAAAAGTAACTATTCTTTCATACTGAATTATATAAGCATAACACTGAATGATGGAGCAACCCCTTTAAGTAAACAAGGTAATATATACACACACATACACACAATAAATACACTGCAGCCCCATCATTCGAGGGATTAGTGGGGGTCCCAGGAGGTGGACCTCCACTGATTATACAATGATAAAACCCCTTTAGCTTCTGATTTGAAGCCAATCACTACTCAACTTTCTGATTTCTTTCACAAATGACCTATCAGAATTTATTAGACATGTTCTGTGTGTGCACTGATCGCACTTTACAATGCAATTAAAAGCGGGCATATTCTGTACAGATTGATAGTGGGCACTATTGGCCCAAGGAACCCAAGTCTGACATTGGCATTAGGCCTTGTGCACACGACCGTATCCACTTTCGATCGGCAAATCGCAGATCCGCTAAATACAGATGCAGTCCGTGTGCTGTCTGTGTGCTTTTTGCAGATTCGTTGACTCCAATGGGTCCGTGGTCTGCATTTTGCAGACATATTCTATCTTTTTGCACAATGGGCATACGGGTGTGGAAAGCATACGGATCATCCATGTGCTTTCTGCATTCATATGTCTGTTCTGCAAAAAGTTAGAACATATCCTATACATGAGTTGCGGACCGCTTAATGCATACGATTGCGTGCATGAGGCCTTAGTTGCTATATAATGGCTTACCTATAGAGCAAGTATCAATATGTTGACATTCACCTACACCATGTTAGTTGGAAGCCATTTATCAAGATCTTGTTGTTTTAGTAATATCTAGCCTTGGGTGCTATATACTTCATGTATGCTATTAGATAATCAGGGATGAGCCATGCAGTATATTAATATCGCATACCACTCTCACCTTCAGACCCAAGTGAAAAGATCTCGTAGACAGACACAGGTTTGCTTCATAACACTTGACAGTAAATTCTATCTCCTTTAAAAGCATGCTCATATCATATAGCAAATCAAAGAATAATGCGGCCATTTAATTCACTATACAGTACTTATTGATCTGTGTCGAAGAGTGTTAGATGATCTACATCTTATACATTATTAATACCGCTATAATCATTACTTATTTATTCACACCACAACAGTCCACAGGGTACAATGGAGGCTAATGTAAGCATAGAATGATGGTTATATCCTGAGATACATTGTAAAAGGGGATGATCTCTAGTGATGAGCGGCATAGGCAATATTCGTTTTAACGATATTTCGCCATTTTTTTGCATAATATTCGCAATAAATTCACGAATTCTAGAATTCGTGATCTCCAGTCATTGATTTCATGATTGCGCAAATCTGCACTAATGATGCTCATATTTTTGCGCAAATGACTATCTCCCCCTAACTATCTGTATTATATATATATATATATATGATCTAACACTATCTAATGTAATTATACAGTAAAGCACAGAGCACAGCAATGACACTGATGTCTCTCTCAAATCTGCAAAATACTGCATACAAGGGCTGCTGGGGAGGTTCTTATATAGTAAGGGGTAGGCAACTTTCCTATTGGTTACTAGGGATGTTGCTAAGCTCAGACAAAGACATTGCAGCTTTCTCATTGGCTCACAAGCAAGAAAGGAGGTTACTAAGGAAAATAAAATCCAGAATATTCACGATAGTGCAGATATTCGCGATAAAAATTTGCGATATGAATATTCGCGATCAACACTAAGGATCTCCACCACTGATGGATTTCAGGGGACAAATGCTAAGTAAGATAGTTTATAAGGCTGAAAAAAGACATCTGTCCATCCAGATCAACCTGTTAACCCACAAGTTGATCCAGAGGAAGGTAGAAAAAAACATAAGGTGGAAGCTATTTACCCATTTTAGGGGACAAATTCCTTCCCGACTCCAATCAGGCAATCAGAATAACTCCCTGGATCAATGACCCCTCTCTAGTAGCTATAGCCTGTAATATTATTACACTCCAGAAAGACATCCAGGCCCTTCTTGAATTCTTTTAGTGAACTCACCATCAGCACATCCTCAGGCAGAGAGTTCCATAGTCTCACTGCTTCATCACAAGCATTAAATCAGATCTCCATCTTCTACAAACACCATTCAACAACCTCTGTGAGAAAAATTTATATAATCCCAGAAAATATGCTGGAAAAAATCCAGCCATACAATGTGAGCTATCTAATTTTGGCTAGAGATGGGAGGAGACCCATGCCATGTCACAACATCCTCATTTTTACTTTAAGGTATCAAATGATTTGAGAACAATCATGCAATTCCAGAGGAAAGCTCTGGTTTTGACAATTTTTGGATTGATGATAGTCTACAGTGGACTGCACACAAGAATGATGTGGAGTAAAGCTGGATATACTATGGCTGGATAGCTTTCAGATATCATTGCAGTCTATCTTCTGGCACCCCTGATTTACAAAGGTGTGTCCACTTTACTTTATTGTAAAGGGAATTTCCAGTGAATATATTCAATATTTGTTACAATGGCGGCTCGTGTCCATTGGTGCTTCACTCTTTTGAGTGAGCGCATGCTCTGTTTCTCTTACTCTGCTCTGCCGTTGGTCTAGACCTGCTTGCCCTACTCTGCCCACCTGCAGGGGGTCCAACAACTGGGATACCATGTGGTCTTCTCTGTTGCAGGCTGCAGCCTGTGCTCTCTTGTCAGGTCTTCCTGCTTTAGGGCTCATGTGTGCTCTCCCTGCTCTTAAAGGGCCAGCACGTGCTTCCTTAGGGGAGGATGCCTGAGCTTTAGGTTCCTAGCTTGCTAGTTTACTAGGTGTGCTTTTCTGTTAGTTTACACGTACCCGTTTATCAACTTTTGACTCTCCGCTACCTGCCTATTCTTCTGCATATTATGTTGACCCTCTGCTACCTGCACTGACCTTGAATTGTTTTAGGGATTTACATGAACTCTGCCGAGCCTGACCACTGATTTTACCACGTGTATTGCCTGATCCCTTGGCACTTTTCACTAGTGTCTCTGACCTCCATGGGTCAGCAGCCAACTACACAGTGACTATTCCAAGAGGTGGCGACCTGGTGGCTCCCTTGCAGCAAAGACCAGATACCAGTACAGAGGTTAAAGTGTGAAAACCAGGGGACTGATAGAATAATGCCCTTAGGAATAGCCATAAGCCAAACCAGTAAGTTGACACAGTGATTCCATGACCATTGTCCATAACAATATTTTTACCATGCATGACCCAACAGTTTTATCATATAATTCTGCAACAATCCAATTTTTAAAGAATTCTACTTTTTTAGGGAATTGTCATATCAACTTCTAGTGAAACGTGGATAGAATTTTTCAAAACTATCCATTTACAAAATAAATTAAACCACTTAGAAAACGTAAACTGTTTGGGAACCTCCACAAAACTAAAAATGTCCCTCCGAGCCCAAAAAGACGCTAATGAGCATAATAAGAAAGGTGCTATTTAGACAAATCGTTTCTGGCACTGGTGCTCAATAACACTGTCACTGAGACTTGATGTTTCGCTATTCTTGTCACAAGTCATGTAGCTGGTCTGGTGCCCCAGGCAGAGGACGCTGCAATCTCCAATCTCAGCTTCCCCTCCCAATTCGTTCTGCTAGTATCTCTAAATTTAAATACAAATTCCTGCTTCACTTCTTAAACAACCTCAGGCATACTCCAATGCAGGTCAACCAGGGACACTAAAGTCAATTCTTTCAGAGAAATGTTTCCTAGGCTGTGCAAGGTGTTTTTTTTTAGTTTTTTAGTTTTTGTTTTTAAATCAGGTAAGATCTTAGTGATAGAAAACACAAATATACCAGGTAGATATGGAGTAGATCATGTACTGCTTGGTCCAGATTTCACAGCTTGTGCCATGTTTTACACCCATTTTACTTAAAGGGGTTGTTCGAGTTATTTAAAACAGTGTATTACATAGCTCATGTTACATGATGCAGACTTTAAAAAATTTGATTTACATCCCATAGAACTCAATGACAATGTTGCTCTCTTCAGTTCAATAGAGTGTATGTTGTGCTGGATTACATCAATGTTTTGCCAATAAGCACCTTGAAGACACGATGACCATGTGCCAAAGGGACAATTTATAAAACTGTAAATTAAAAAAAACACATTCATATTCACTGTGAAAGTTTGACAATATATGGTCAAAATGTCTACATTTTGGATTTATTTAGTCTACATTGTGATGTTCTAGTAAGATACTTGAGCTACAGTAAGTCTGTGACATTGTATAGGTCAATGTATTTCAATGAAAGTCAAGCATGTCAGAATCCACCTGAAGTTGTCATCAACCTAGCACCAGACTTGAAGAAGTTTTCCCATTAATTCTACCATCGCCAGAGCAAAGTGGCTTTGTATACAGTCACTCTTTATTGACTGGTGTCTTAAGTTGGCCATACACTTTAGATAGCTGTTGGCCAATAGCTCACTTTGTCAACAGCTATCTCTCCTGACTAGTGATGAGCGGCATAAGCGATATTCGAATTTGCAAATTTTTGTCCGAATATTCGCCATAAATTAGCAAATTTGAGAATTCGTGATCTCCAGTCATTGTTTACTTGATTAAGAAAATCGGCAATGTCATATATTCGCAATAAATTTGCTATAAATTTGCAATTAGAATATTCAACACTATTCGCGAATACGAATATATAGCACTATAGTCTAAATATTTGCGAATACTCAAAGTGATGATATTCGTGATTAAAATTCGCAATTCAAATATTTGCGCTCAACACTACTCCTGACCTCATACAGCATTCTTATGTTTTTTGTGAGGAGAGGGAAATAAGCCACTGCCAAACACTCCTGGTAGTGACTTATCTCCCTGAGAACTAAAGGACTGGACATGTTGAAATCCAAAAACCCGACACCTCTCTCCCCTCACTTTTGCTACATAGATAGTTGGCCAGTTCTGCTAAATTCTGTGGGTTCAGACAACACCTTAGCTGACTGACAAAATGAAATGCTGGAAATAGTCCCTTTTCACTGAACTATCAAGAACTAGAAACAATGTTCTTCAAACCTGATATGATAAAGCAGTGATACAGTATATCTAGGCACATACACGTATAAAAACAGAATTTTTTCCCAAGTCCTGTCTTCTAAAAAATAACTTGGGGGGAACCACATCTACTCTGTCTTGTAAGCTTCATATTTGTGTTTCTCATCTGTTTAGTCTTCTTATACTGCTACACGGCGCACCAGTAAAATAAGCCTACAAGTATTACACAGGCTGGGGCAGGTCTGAATTAATACCATACATAGCCATTTGTGAAAGGTCATGGTGGTTGAAAAGGAGGGATAAACTCATTGGAATCTTGGGAATGTCCCTAGATCACAAATTAAAGAAAGGATTAAGAGATGGGAGGATATCACTGTGTGACTGGCATCTCTGTCTGATTCAAGAGGGCCACCTGTTCCAGATTAACACGCTTGAGCTTAGCGGATCTGATTTTATCTGTACATCTTAAATTAGTCAGAATAGGGTTAAAGAGATCAAAAAGAATATGTGTGGGATCACAGGGGGCTTCAGTTCTAGATTAATAGGATCAAGCCACTGAATCAGAAAGCAGGAACCCTTTTCCAGATGAATGAGCATCCATGAGGATTTTCCAGGTTGTTGTGCAATGTAGTAGGTTCAGAAAACATAGGTAAAAGCTGTAGCCTCCCTTTGCAATAATTATACATAGCTTCCCTTTGTTCAACAGACTCCCTAATGAATATGTCTTAGGAAATGCAGTTTGCCATTATGCATCAGGGGACACATCAGGGTCTCAGATGTGTCACAGACTCACTAGAGAGTTAGTACATAGTGCAAGATGGTTGTCATTCTCCAGCATTGGATCTGGGATAGCTATTGAGTATGTATTTATACTCACTACATGCTTGTGGGGGGCAGAGGAGCTTAACAGGGGATTATAGGTTTCCATAGTTGACAATTTCTAGTATTACATCAGCCCTGGTTGTCTCATCTAGCTTCTAACCAGGGAACTCACAGTATCACTGACATACACATTGATCCAAGTTCATTTTTGTAAAGGGAATGCTCAAATTAGAATTATGACATCATCATATGGTTACCATCACATGACACTGAACCTCTACATCACTACTATACATATTGATTTGGGATTTTGGAGGTTTACTCAATCCTCTATTTCTCCAGGGATTACAAAACAGGTTCCTAATGGTTAGACCTTGTGCACATGGCCATAGTATGGCTCTGAGATGTACAGAGCTTTAGAAGAACACCTACAGACTTATATGCTGGTCCTAATGTGCACTCATGTGCATCCAAAAACCTAAATATCCCATGGTGCTTCTTGACTCTTTCCATCCTTCATACAACACAAGTGACCCATAGGCTGGTTCCTCTCTATCTTGTTCATTATTATTGCAGTACCTGTCGAGAGCAATGGTTTACCCTTACCTAATTGAAAGGATCGTAGATACAGTGGCATCATAAAAGGGTGTCAGCCAAATAAACTGCTGTGACATCCCAAATAGGTTTCAGTTACATAATCTGCTGTGACATCACAACTTTGTCTCACACAAATGCTGTGACATCGCAAGTGGGTTTTCTTCAGGTAATCCACTGTGACATCGAAACTTTGTCTCACATAACTGCTCTTGACGTCACAACTGAGTTTTCTTCAGATTATCTGCTGTGACATCGCAACTTTGTCTCCCACAACTGCTGTGACATCACAAAAGGGTTTTCTTCAGGTAACCTGCTGTGACATCACAACTATTTCAATCATTTAAGCTAATGTGACATCCTAAGTGGGTCTGGTAAACTGCTGTTACATCAAAACTGCATTGTGCTTCACCACTCAAGAGGCCCAATGTAGGTACCTCTGTGGTTTTTAATGCAACCCGTTTAAGAAAAGGGGTCCTCTGGGAGTACAATATTGATGGCTTATCGTCAAGATAGGCCATCAATATCTGATTGTGGAGGTCTGGGTCCAGCTGGATCAGCTATTTGAAGAGGCCACAGGCCTTGGGTGAGTGCTCTGGCTTCTTCCTCGGCCAGTGACGTTACGTTCTTTGGTCACATGACCTATGTAGAGCTCAGTCCTATTAAAATGAATGGGGATGAGCTGTAATACCAAGAATGGCCGATATACAATAAATGGGGCTGTGCCTGGTATGCTATGAGGAGATCTCGTGGCTCACCAGAGGACTGCGGCCTCTTCAAACTGCTGATTAGTAGTAGTGCGAGAAGTCAGACTCCCATCGAACAGACCCATCCTGAGGATAAGCTATCAGTATTCCAGTCCCTGAAGATTTTATAAAGAGTCACTTAATGAAAAGCTTAAAAACCAAACCGTCTTCAATTGTCTAGCAATCTTACCAAAGTTCATGTCACTATATAAAAGTTCTCACAGTCTCCCGTATATTCTGCATTGCAAGAAACAAAATGAAACATGTTAGCCCCATCTGCATCATTAACGTCCAACCCTCCAGAGCAGCAAGCATGCTTCCTTAAATTGGACCTGACAGATCTGAGTTTACACAGTTTGAACACGGAGTCTTGTGTATCAGTAAGAAAACAGAGCTCCGCTCTGGAGAGCGCAAGGGAAAATATAGCCATCCAGATGCAAATTCAGGGACTTGGCATGAGAGTCACCCGCTCCTGGGTGGCTGTCTTCTCACATTACAGTGATCCTGCCATGTCGCCTCTCCCACAGACAAGTCCAAGGTTTTTTCTGCACTAATCGCCATAGATAAACTAAAGCCGTATTAAGTAAATACGATAGGCTCCATTTAATACTGAATTCCATGTTAATGATGGATCCTGCCCATGCTTGCGAATATCCCCTGAACGCAACACATAGGCAAGTCATTGCTCCTTGGCATGCATCTAAAAACAACAAAAATTAGCGTGTTTTGTTAAACAGAAATAAGGAATTTTTCTTGAAAAATTCCAAATTATCTGAAAATACAAACCTTGTGTGTGTGTTTTATTATGCCATTTCACCATTTCTGATTTACGTTGGTCTCCTCCGTAGATGCTAGTTGATGATTACATACGCCAGCCATTACAGAGTCACCCTGGAGTGTTATGCCTTGGGTTACTTTACTATACTTTTCCTACTACCTGTCCTATGTTTCGGTCTTTACTACAGTGTTTGCCTGTTATTCACAAAGCAGAAAGCTGAGGAGGAACATCGCTATTGGACTCATAGTAAAATGAAGACCTGAAAACATTCACATGCACGTACCTTGTATGAGTTCCCCCATTTCATTTCTGGTGCAGACCTTCCCCGACTGCATGGAGTGGGTGGAACTTGGCAATGAGTTTCCTGATTTTGGCCACATTGGATAGAATTTTCTGATTATACGGGTAAAATAAGGCCAATAATAACAGGGGGTCATTTATAATTTGTGATTGTTTTTATGTCTTTTAAATCTGGTTTTGCATTGTGAAATTTATGAAATGGTGAACAGTTTTCATGTATTTGGTGCAACTCTATTGTGCTATATGAATTAGTCCTAAGAAATGCAGCAGGGGGTTGCCTGTGGTAGGATGCGACTTTTCTACGACATTTAAAATGTCGCAGATAATAAATGCTCCATAATTCAGGTCAATTCTCACTTTTCTGCCTTAGGCCGAATGCACACGGCCGTGAGCGGTTCGTGGTATCCCGGCCTGGCATCCAGGAGAGCAGGGCGTCATTGGTTGCTATGACTCTTCATGCCACCGCTGCACTACAGTAATAAACTGGTATGATCTATACAAGTGTATTACTGTAGTGCAGCGGCTGCATGAAGCGCACGGAGTCATAGCAACCAATGACGCCGTGCGCTCCTGCTCTCAGCAGGATGCCAGGCCGGGATACCACGGACCGCACACGGCCGTGTGAATTCAGCCTTATACATAGACCACTTTGTAAAGTGGCATGCCTCCTAAATTTCACAGAAATGTCACACAAAAAAAATCACAAAAGGCATGTCGTGCAACATTTTTACACCAAAAATATGACATATGTGATTCTTTAGTATGGGACGCAGTGTAGGTATTACAACAAGTTCAGAGTTTCCGCATAAATGTAAGGCTGGATACAGGCATTGGATAACTGTTGACCAAAATGTACAAATCTGCATTATTTGAGGATCGCACGCAGACCCTTTCATTTCTGTGGGGATGCAAAAATTGGGGACAGCACATGGATGACATCCATGTGCTGTCTGCATCCATGCGGCCGTGCTCCAAATCATAGAACATTTTGTGGACAAGAATAGGCATTTTTACCATGGTGATCGCGAAAAGAGTTGGATAAATATGGACCACATTCGGGCTGCATAATGGAGACGGTCGTGGACGGTAGTGTCAGAATGTGTAGTGACACACTCCCAAATGATAGCACCCAGTTTTCAATGTAATCATAAATTTCTAGTAGGAACAAGAAAGGAACAGCACAGTTCTAAATATAAATACACTCCAACATGTTTAGATTATTAATAAGACTGCCATGTGCAGAGTGGTGACAGATCCCCTTTAAAGCATTACTCAGTGCCAACAAAAATACGGCCTCTTTCACGCAACCATATGGCTTTTTCAGTGTTTTGCAGTCCGTTTTTTACAGATCCGTTGTTCCGTTTTTTGCTTCCGTTGTGTTTCCGTTTCTGTTCTGTTTTTACGTATGGCATATACAGTATACAGTAATTACATAGAAAAAATTGGGCTGGGCAGAATATTTTCAATAGATGGTTCCGCAAAAACGGAACGGATACAGAAGATATACGGATGCATTTCCGTATGTGTTCCATTTTTTTGCGGACCCATTGACTTGAATGGAGCCACGGAACATGATTTGCGGCCAATAATAGGACATGTTCTACCTTTCAACGGAACGGTAAAACAGAAATACGGAAATGGAATACACACGGAGTACATTCCGTTTTTTTTTCGGAACCATTGAAATTAATGGTTCTGTATACGGACCGTATACGGGAAAAAAAAAACAGCCGTGTGAAAGAAGCCTAAGAGGTGGACATGTTGAGTCCTCCAGAGTGGGAGACTCTTTGTAGCCACACTCAACTCTGGCTACAGGATGGGGTCTTATATGGGATCATATGGGTTCTTATACTAACTGTGCTTTCCCTAACTGTGAAATTCAGTTTTCCAGCCCAGGCAACCCCCTTAAAGGGTTTGTCCGGGTTTAGAGCTAAACCTGGACATATCCCAATTTTCACTCAGGCAGCCTACCTGATATGAGCATGGTAGTATTTCATTCTCCGATGCTCTCCTTTGCCCTGCGCTGTTCAGCTTTTTTTTTGAGATTTGGTAAAGTACTGGGCTCTCCATGGGTGAAGCTACCCTTTCAGACCTCCGCTCACCCACGCGAGCCGTTCTGTGAAGGAGCTTCTAATTGATAACGTAAAATAAAGTCAAAGAACAAACCATATAAAATTATATTGTGTAGCGCGGGGTCAGAGCTGCACATGAACCCAACAGAAACCATTGGTAACACTATTACTATCAGTTTTCGGGGTTGCAAGTTCATCTTTCTCAATAACGACTTTATTTTTTATTACTTTTTTTTATTTTTTTAGCTGCGGTGAATTCTGTGCTTCATAAAGTTTTACTGGTGTCATGCTCTGTAAAAGTTACCTTGTAACCATCACCATATAAACTCTGGCGCAGTCACTTGTAAAAGAGCAACTCGGTGTATGTGTGCGTGTATATAGCAAGTCCAATCCGTGCTGACAGACACTCCGCAGGCTCCCAGCGCTCTACCTCTGGGAATAGAACATGGCTCAGAGCGCAGGAAGTTCTGCTCCAGATGCCGTGTTAAAAGGGAGTTTCCGAGTAGATTGAGTTATTGTATACCTCCAGGTCATGCACAAGCCGGCTCTGTGCTGCTTATGTCAATTACATCCCTTTGATATCCCACACAGCGTGCAGCCCGGGTCAAGTTGTGTTTTTCAATTATTGTAGCCAGTGTAAAGATGTAACCAGTGCTTGCAGAACATACTAAAGCCAGAACCACCGCCGCAAGGGAAAGAAAAGTGAGATATCCTCAGTCTGCCTTGCTACCCTTTAGGCCTCATTCACACATACCTTGGCATCAGTGGCGAAATCAAAAATAGGCAGAAAATCTGGTTTGACGTGCATTTGTTTGCACTGATTGTCGGAAGGGTTTAAAAGAACAGTTTTAGGGAAAGTCCAAGAGCTGTTTCTATAGAATAATGCTTGTATGGTACAGATTTATATTCCAACATTGAAGTCAATGAGACTAACAAGATATTGAAGTATCCAAAAAGCACACTTCTATAGAAATTTTTTTTGTATGCAAATGAAAGATATTTCCATATTTAATCACAGGCATTGATACCATCTTTATTCCTTTTCAAATCTCGTACGAATGCGTTTTACAGGACTAAAATGGACCATACCATTTTGTTTTCTTTAGAGAGAGAGAGACCATTGTGCAAAATTATAAATACATGTATATTACAAAATTGTCTAACTGGCCTATTCTCTAAAGCAGGGATGCCCAACCTGCGGCCCTCCAGCTGTAATACCACAACTTCCACCATGTCCTGCTGTAGGCTGTCCAGGCATGCTGGAAGTTGTAATTTTGCAACAGCTGGAGGGCCGCAGATTGGGCAACCCTGCTCTAAAGAAATAAATGTAATTATTAAAACTGGAATACGTCTTTAAGACTAGTTTCACACCTGCGGCATGTATTCCAGCAGGCTGTCTTGGCAGAGAACAGCCTGCCGGAATTCTCTAGCTGTGGCAGATAATTGCAACCAGAATGACAACTGGTCCCTTTAAGTATAATGAGGTCTGGTGGAGATCTGGCCGCATTCCAGCAAAAATGCTGAGAATCGGCCGGACACAAACACAATCAATGCTACGGTTTGTGTCCGGCCGATTCCCGTCATTCTCTGCTCGAACTGGCGGCTGGATCACAGTGCCGCGGAAAGTGTAAGTATCTTTAAGTTATGCAACAGAATTTTGGTTTTGGTGTGAGGAGAAATCGAACGTCAAAGAGACCTGTGAGTATCAAAATTTTTTCTAGATAACTGGAGGATTCGCTTTGGGAAATCGTGGAGCGCCTCGAGCTCCGGTTCAGCCCAAATCGGGCCTGATCAAATTATGAGTTAATTCCACTCATCTCTAATGCTAATTAATTTGATGCAGTTGAAAACCACAAATCAATTTCTGGTATATATGTTTACGGAATACCATTATAGGTCCCGGTATAACAGAGTTAGAAACGGAATGTAACGGACTTTTAGGAAAGCAAAACGGAAGCCTGTCAACAGGCCTAATTTTTCCTCATGTATAACAGAACCAGACGGAATCTATTATTTGTCGCCATGGACATTTATTAAGACGAAGCAAAACGAATGCCTCTTAAAATATTAATATTCCATTAACCTATAACGGAATTTCCTTAACACCAATGCAAATCCGTCCCTAATAGTTTCTTAGTTTGGAATCTTTGTCAATTGGAAATAGAACGTGTTTACAAAGTGTTTCTACCATCCTCCTCTGGAGGACTGAACATCCACTGAGTTCAACATAGATCATGTAATACTCAACTTCGCCTCTGGTGTTGCTGCAGGGAACATAAACAATTTTTGCCCAAACAGAATACAGCTGATCAGCAGGGATCTCAGTGGCTTAATTTTATGTGACTTTTTAAACAAAAAGTAATTGTTAATATCAGAAAACCCCTTTAAAGTCAATGGACTCCTGTTCTATAGTGACCTTAATGACAAAAATATGATTTGTTCTGTCAGGCCAAATAGCATATTGTTTTTTTTCTCTTGTTTCTCCAATTCACTTCAATGTATTGTGTGAAGCATAAAAGAAGAAAAAATAATTCTATTTTACGCGACACCACAGGTACCATCAAAGGGGCTTTGATGCGTCTAGAGTTCCAAGAACCATTTCTTTTAGGATAAAGGTGAATGCCCTTAGAGATGAAACCCTCGATAATCCACACTACCTTACATATCGACTGCAATCAGGCGCAATTCTCCTTTAAATCTAATTAAAAAACGAACACTAAATCCCTGATACTGGAAGACACAATTACAAATTTAAGCGAAATTTAGTTTTTTACAGTTAAATGCTACATATCAGTCAATTACAGCCTGAGAGAACATAATTGAATTTCTCTTAGGCAGTAGACGGGCAAAGGAAGAGCGAAATTCACAAGTTTCTTGGTTTCTACAGCTTTTTTCATGTTTTCCTGAGCAAAAGCAATTATCTTTGTATCAACAGGACACAACTGGGTACGATAATGAACCAGCTCAAGCCCCAGGACTAAAAGGTTTGCTAGTGATTCAGCTGAGTGGAAACCTGCGGTAAGCAAAAGAGATTGCGGTGACCTGTCTGCAACTGTGATAGTCCATTATAGAAGAGAATCAACTCTTCATCCCTACCTGCCAAGTACTAGAGGAAAGAAAGATGTAGATGAGCGCTTACATGTATATCTCTACCCCCTGATTTATCCCTGCCTCGCACAATGCATCACTTCTTTACTGCCGCTATTTACATATGGAATCTCCATACAGCTGTAAAACTCACAATAAAACATTTTAAAGAAGAAAAATGAAGCCCAAGGAAATGTGTGTATATATGACTATTTGCATAGGAGCAGAAATGTAGAATTGTATATTTACAAGAGAATTAAAGGGAGCAATAAATAAGTGCATGAAAAGTCAAGATGTCAGAAAAGGCTGTAGTTCTTCTGATAGATGGAAAAAGAAGATGACAACTGTGAAAAATAGTTTCAGACTGTAAGAATGAGAAATATTCCGTTTTTGCCTCACTGGAGAGAATCAATGCTCCTTTTTCCTGATACAGAATTCCAAATCCCCCTTAGGGTCCATTCACACATCCGTGTGTTTTTTGCGGATTCGCTAAACACGGACACCGGCAATGTGCGTTGCGCATTTTGCGGACTGCACATCGCTGGCACTATATGGAATATGCCTAATCTTGTCCGCAATTGCTGATTGTTTTTTTCAGGAACGGAAATGTGGACCCGGAAGTGCGGGTCCGCATTTCCGAATCCGGGCAGCACATCGTGCGTCCCCATAAAAATGAATGGGTCCGCAATTCTGTTCCGCAAAATGCGAAACAGAATTGCGGACGTGTGAATGGACCCTCATAGATATACATTTAAAACCTAACATTTTGCCTGCCTGCAGTCACCACTAGAGGGAGCTTATGAGCTTACTGTATACTGTGTCTTAACCGGGCCGGCGGGCGCGCTCCTTCACTGGCAGTGCAGTCAGCGTCTGGGTACTAGGGAAGAGACAGCCAATAGGGAATCACGCCATCATGTCCGGAGTAGTGATGTAGGGGGTCATGTGATTCCGGTTGTGTTACATTACTTGTAGCGTGGCCTATTTTAAACAGGTAACTTATTTTAGACGATCATCACTAGCCATTCTATCATGCTATCCTGACCTTTGGGATTCTGGACCTAGCTATGGATTCTGACACTAACTCTTTTCCTGACAATTTGAACCCTGACATGACTACCTGGTATTGACCCCTGGCTTAGTATTGTTTCTGATCACTGTTCTCTGATTTTGTCCCATCTGTCGCTCCTGGTATTGACTTTGGCGTTGTTCGGTTAATGATTTGTGTCTCCTGGTTCCGTCCATTTCTTTGTCTCTCCTGGTCTGACCCAGCTCATCTAGTTCTGCTTTGACATTACTTGGTTTTGGCCAATCTGTCAGTAAGTTAATATTTTGTCCCCATTGTACCTTCCTGTATAGGCTCCTTCACTTATTTAAGGAGGGACTATCAACCCGTGCTTTTAAACCACTCATTCCAGTTCTGAAAAATAAGCATGGTTAACTATGCTAATGAGATGTAGGCCGGATTTAAAGGGGTATTCTACTTGTTAAAACGTATCCCCTATTCACAGGACAGTGGATAGCTATATATCTATTAGATTGGTGGATGGGAGTCTGTGATTGTGACCCCCTGAGAGAGAGCCCTCCCTTACAACAGATACTTGTTTTTGATTAGAATCTGCTATTTTGTTTTTATTATTATGAACTGGATCTAAATAGTGCTTTCACAAATATTCTTTCTGTATGGAAAGCACTACTGATTTTGTAGCAGTTTTTCATGCAGTTTCTGATCCAAAGCCAGAAATTGAATAGGAAATATAAAGGAAAGACTTATACTTCTCTTTCCTGCTGGATCCTAGCTTTGGCTCGAATAATTGCATCGAAAACTGCTACCAAAGCAGCAGTGGTTTCCAGAAACTATCTTTTATTTGCCATCTCAGCTGTCTAGCGTATGGCCAGCTTATTACTCTGATGTCCAATATCTGTAAACAGCAGTACTTCTACAAGACTCTAGTAGTTGGGCTACTTTCACACTGCCAGCATGCGTTCTGGCAGGCTGTTGCGGCAGAGAACAGCCTGCCAGAGGTCTCTGGATCCAGCATTGCCAAACGATATTGGAATGGCCACCAGCTCCAAATATGCTGGAATTCGGCAGGGCAAATACTGCTGCATGCAGTAATTCTTGGCCAATTCTCAGCATTGTCTGCAGGACCCGATGGCCGGAAAACTTGGTGGCAGGGGTGAAAGTAGCCTTAGGGTACTGTGGGGTTTCGCTCTGGTAGATAGGGTAAGTGGGCGCAGTACAGAGGCAAAATACAAGTTCTATACTCAAAATGTCAGTGTTTATTCACACTTGAGGCAATTACACAAAACAGCATGTAACTTTGCAGTCTTGATGTTAATTCACACACAATGGAACGTTCATATAACACAAGTCACCTGGTTGGCAGTTATGCGGCTCTTAACCCTCCAGCACGGTACAAAGCCTCAGATCCCAAAAACAGAGACATCTCTGCTGAGCCCAGCTGCCTTTTTTAAGGACAGCCAGGTGCTGCCAAAACCCAGAACGGCACTTAAACTCCGTCCGCTATTTGACCTCACCTGGCTGGAAATCAGCCCAGCCGCAAATGCTGGGAGGACAATACCTGCCTTGCCAGACACAACCCCTCACTGTGTCACAGTACTTATTTATATAGAGGATGGGTCATATGCCGTTCATTCACTCGTGACAGATAAGTCAGTGATTGGTTGAGCGGTCACATGAAAAATGGACATGATGTCATCACTTCAGGTCAAAAGGGAAAAGGAAGCACAGTTCAACCGGACATGCACTGCTGATCCAGAGGGACCTTTGGTGAGTTCAGCTTCTTTTTTTGTTTTTGTTTTATAGGCCTGGCTGCTGCCCTCCAGTTTTAACAGAGTGTCAGAAAACCTATTTTACCAAACCACAGAGTGATAACACCAAGTTGGCTCAGCTTTATTTTCATATGCTCTACCTGGTGATTTGTGTGAATCGCTGATGACAGTCATAGAGATTAAAGTATGAGAAAATGAACAAGAAATCCTGTTGTCACACCTGCGACAGGTGTTAGAAGGTCTGAAAGGCTGACTGCACATGAGTGATCTGAACGCCTCTTTTGGTTTCACTTTGTCTGTGTGTTGCTAGTATGTCCACACACCTCCTGTTTAGATGTGGATCATGTGACCTTTACCTCTCCCTATTTAGTCTGACTTTACCCATCACTCCTTGTTCTGGATAGCTTGATTTGGTTTTGGAAGAGCTGGAGTGTAGTTCTTGTTGAAGTCCTGTTCATCCATCATCCTCAGAAGTTAAGTGTTCCACTTGTTGTGTTTTGTATCCCCCCCCCTTCCCCGGTTGTTTACTAGGCCTCAGCAGGGAAGGAACGGGTTGTCTCTGCCCTGACATTACCTTTAGGGCATCCGAGGGTCACCAGTTTTTTCTAGGTTCCTGTGTATGGGCATCTCTACCATCGAGAGGTGCCCATACGGATAGGAGTTAGGGCCAGGAGCAGGGTTTTATAGGTGGTGACCCTTTTCGTTTCCTTCTTGTTGTCTTTTGGTGTTCTCCCCTACTACATCTGTGACACCTGTTTTCTTACTTATTAGAAAACATTAAACGCTACAATACATCTCGGAAATGACTACATGGACTTTGTTGGTCTACAAGGGCTTCTCCTAAGTAGTGAAGTCATCTGTGCTCGAAACTGTGAAAAAAAAAAACCTGAGAGTTTCCACTGGGGAAAAAGATGTGACTATATTTTCTGCATTTCAAGGAGGAAAACAAAACAGCTTTCAAGAAAGAAATTTACTCTACATCTCTGGCCATCTGAATATCCCTTGAATTACTTCACCACTCTCCTGCCCAATATTTTGCCTGCATTATACAGTCTCGTAAAAGAGAAGGGTAAATGGGTAACTGAACAAAGATAGAGCACCTTAATCCAGGGTAACCAGAGGGTGAGCCGCTTTTACAATACTGAAGTTTTAAATGGGTAACTGATTTACTGCGAACTATAGCATATACCCTAAAGTGGAAGTCCATCACTTCGATTTGGCCATTTTAGTCACACTTTTTGCAAAATGAATAAAATCAAGCAGAGGCCAATAGAATCTGTCTAGTCATGCATTTGCAGTACAATGAGTCTGAAGAGCTCAGCTCATGGCAAGCTGTTTCCCAAAAAGCCAATTTGTCAAGTGGTTACCTTACTAGAGCTGCTCTGGTCAACTGTAAGTGCTGTTCTTGTAATGTGGAATGGTAAGAGGAAACATTGCCTAAAGCATGAAGCTATAGAGCACAAAAATACTGTCTACAGAACAAGATCGATGTCAGATCACACCGAAGATAACCGACCATGGCATATGCAGCTTCGAAATATGTGTGATCAGCCATATGTTATGCAGCTGCTGCAGGGGAAATGTAGTATTACATGACTTGCATTACCAGATGTCATGTATGTTTCTTTGTCCACACAATTTAGGCCTGGTAAATATAACAGGTAAGGAAATCTAATGTCCATATGTTGCTCAGTGAACCAACCAACCAACCAGACTGTTCAAGATCTTTTCAAAACTGCATTACTGTTTAAAGGGTTTTTCCTGTACTAAGATAGTGATGGCCTCTGGATAGTTCTTCAACAGCAGATTGGTAGAAGTCCAACATCCGGCGCACCCAAGGTCATCTGTGTTGGACAGCCCCCAGCAATGGAAACTATGAAGTGATTGGAGGCAGAAGCACAAGGTTATGTCCACTTTGCATTGGACTTGTCAGGGTACTGCAGCTAATCTCCCATTTGAGTGAATAGGAGCTGAGCTGTAGTACGCCAGTAAAGGAAACAACACTGTGGCAGCCTGAAACAGCTGATCGGAGCGGTTTCCGGGTTTTGCACCCAATGATCTGAGATTGATGGCATATCCTGAGGATAGGTCATGAATATCTAAGTACCTGAAAACCCCTAAAAGGTTGGATATCAAAGCAAGCAGTACTTTAGGAATGTTCGGCTTCTAGAGTACTGGAATTCCATGTTAAATGTTCTGGGGAGCAAGGGTGTTAGGTTAAGGACTAGGATTATCCTACTCTGTACAGAATATTATTAACTGCCATCATTTGTTGAAATAAATACCCTATTTGCTGGGTCCTGTAAGTCTACAGAGGATAGGATGGATTGTAGCGCCCCCCTCACCAAGTCCTCTAGCTTTCCATGACCCAGGGAAAGCAGGTCAGTTCTTTTTAATCCATAACTAGCTATGACCTCATGTTCTACAAGAAGTCAACAAATCACATGAATAATCATATCTTTCTCTGAAGTCTGTAGAAGTTTGCAGGAAGTGTAGTCACTTGTACAGTAGCTGTAGGTTCCTGAGGATATCACAAAGGCTACATAACAGACAACCACTAACTAACAAGGCCACAGGTGACTATGTCAGACAATAAACCTCGGCTACAACCTTTGCTGTTTAACTTTAGTGAAAACTATTTTATGCCCTTAGTCAAACAAGCAATGATATTTAATGAAGACGAGAGAGTAATAAATATAGACAGGTGGATATGGGGACTAAAGATTACAGACTGAGCAAACATTACTAGCACAATGGATGCATTGTGCATGAGCTCAGATTTCCCATGTAGACTTTGCTTCATGTGGTGGAGTACACACGAGTAGGGCCCTGTAAACCAAGTGAAAGTAAATGGGAACATTGTAATGCACACTTTCCCAAATTGATCGGTTTGTCCTAATGCTTTTGCTAATAGGTTTTTCCATAGATACCAACAGCAGTTTACAATGATCCTTTCTATATTTCATTATCCATTGTCTGTACAGTCTGTACAACTGAAATACAAGTCAATGTTCTGAATCTTTTTCTACTGGGGCCACAACACGGCCAAGCCTGGGCCATATTATTGATTATAGTCTAATAGTCTACACCAAAACTTTTAAAAATGACCTCAGTTCTCTTTTGTGGTTGAACCATAGATGGCCTGTGCAGGATACGATCACCTCTGTCAAAGCTGCCTCCACAGCTGCACTTACCAACAACTAGGCACGCATCACCGGTGAGGCCAGCCTTGCCATTTGAGAAGCACTGGTCTATAGTATAGTCTACATGTAATAATCCCATCTATACAGAGAGTAGATGAAATAGGATCTCCACTGATTACCAAAACTTAAGGGTCATAGGCCTCAGTCTGAATGTTCTTGGCACTCATATAACTCTGAGCTTCTGATATAGCACTTTTTTTTGAAAGAACTGCAGATTCCTTTGACACCCAATTGGATGTCATCCCACATCATGGATGAATAATGATGTAATCTCAACATACATGAAAGTGGAATTCCTCAAGCTCTACTTGCATCCACAAAGACTTTACACTTAGAGTACTGGAAGAAATATTCTTGTCTATTGAAATTAATAATCCCTGAAAAAAATTGTGCAAGCAAAGGAATACCAACTTTTTGCTCTCACTTTCCAAAACTACATAATTAAATCTGGGGAATAATTTATTAAGCTTCTTTAACCTTTATAGGACTGCCAATGACCTATAACTGCCAAACTGAGCAGTAGCATGTATTAGACCTGCGATGGCTAACCTCCAGCATTCCAGCTGTGGTAAAACTACAACTCCCAAGATGTACACTTGCTTGGCTGTTCTTAGAACGCCATAGAAATGAATGGCGCATACTGGGAGTCATAGTTTCACTACAGCTGGAGTGCCGGAGGTTAGCCTTCACTGTATTAGACATAAAATCCAACTAAGATGATGTGCACCAGTTTGTATGGTCTGATCATCTGTATTCTTTTGGGGTACTTTGGTTCCTGCCATCGTTTCAAGGACATGCTCAGGTTAATTGGCTTCTTATGATATTGGTCCTAGTCCGATACATTTTCCAATAATGATCAAGTCTAGGTGATGATACAAATAAAAGTCTGAAGAACACAGGCATAGGACAGAGATATAAATCAATGAATCGTGTCTAGGTTGAAGGAGGTCATATTTAACAGCGGCAGTAAAATCACCTTTGAGCATCTGGAAACCATATCTAGTGTTTAATGGATACAGATGTGACTTTTCCTCAAAGTTCTACAACTTAGTAATTGTGGCCTGCAGCACATTATTGTCAGTTACTATATTTTCTGTTGAATTCTCTATTATATCATCCCCAGGAAGACTCCTACACAATTTATTTCTATTCATCTGCTCTTTCTAATTTATACTGTGTGAAATCTTGGTATTACTTCACCGAGCTTCCCGAACTATAAATGTTACCACTTAGGCTCATAGTTTGCAGGTGACACATTTGTCTTTTAATGTATAAGCCATGAGCACATGTTCTGGTGATAATACCGGGTTCACTTCTCCCTGCTTTTTTTTTTTACACTAATCCCCCATGTGTTATACTGTCTTCTACTCCTGCCCTGATAAAGGTTGGGAGTTCTCCCTGGCAATGAAAGCCACCTGTTTGTTAACAGGAGAAAGTAAGCAAGGATTAGCCCTGTAGGGAAAAAACAAGGAGACATTAGCTCTGTGTAATCCATCCAAATGCAACTTAATCTCCTTCTGATCTTTTCTACCTGTCTTCAGAGGGAATCTGTGTTCATTAAGAGGGATTATAGTCTTCCTCTCTTTATGACTGATGCAAGACAGCAATGAGCTTCTCCGTCATCTCCCTGCCAATAGGGAGGTGACAAGTAATGCCGTCTTCCTTACATTAAAGAAAATGTACACAGTCAGTTATTATCCTAGTAGTTAAAATTATGAATATCTATTACACTAGACAGGGGTTTTCAACAAGCACAAGCCTTTAAGGACACCTCTAGTCAGACATAACGGATCAGGCATTACTGCTGCCAAGGAGTTTTGCCAGAGAGGCTTTGGGTGTTAGAGAGATGCTGTAGCAATAATACTGCCCAGTATGCCGCCTCCATCTCCCCCGGTTATGAATGGGAACAATAGCAACTTTGGAGGTACCCATTAATTTAATTGTCCCAGGCCATTGCACTATGGTTTGTAACCTTCATTTGTACCATTTGCTAGGCCAACACATTTAAGACTAAGGATCTGTTCACACTGACATCACGCTTCTATTTTTTACAGACTCCATGAAGGATATGAGTAAACTGATACGATTTTGTAGGTCTAGCTCAGTCGAATGTAATGATACCATTCACTTAGCGATCTGCTGCTTCATTCCTGATTGACAGGACCAGGAGAGATGACTATGCAGGAACCTGGTCCTTTCAATCAAGAAGTAGAGGGAGGGGCTGGTAGAGGAAGCAGGAGGAGCAAGGGGGCACAGAGGGGCCACATGCTCATTTGCATATAGGTTTAAAGTACCTTTTCTCCAAAAGGAAGCTACAAATTTCTAAATGATAGGTATAATTACATTTAACTGAGCTAGACCTACAAGACATTGTGCCTGGTGTAACAGTGAATTTCCTGTTATTCCCTCCCATCTGCCCCATACTCTTTTATCTGTAGGTTATTAAAAAGAGAGGGCTGAAGGAGTGACGTAACACATGACTTCAGGACCAGATGTACACCGGCTTTGTTTATGGTCTATGACCATGGAAATGCATGGTTTTGAGATGCATTGAAACAATAAAAAAGGTTGCAAAGTCTATGTAGTCCTATTAACACATTGTTTACTTAACAGTATTTCAACTCTCTAGTAGGATTACAATACTTCCAAACATACAAAACACATCTGGAGAGAGCAGCCAGGTGCTCGGACAGGCAGACCCTCTGGTAGCCTGTTACATTTTATTGTTCCTTCTCTATGTGATTTCCAAACTTACTTCCTAAACTCTTTATGAACCGCATGCATTGTGTTTTTGTAGCTGGGATTACCCTATCCCTATGGACAATGGCCTCATCTTCCTGTTCCAACATTGGCTGGGAGCTTAGACAGATGTCTTCGGTTCCTGACCACAGCTTTACTCACTCAAAGACTTCTCATTTGTATCCATTTACTAGAAAGTAGTCCAGGTAATCCTAAATTACATACAGTGGTACGGTCATGCTTCCAGTGGTTCTTCTCGAACAAGTGGACTTCCTCAGGAGGAAGCGCGTTTGTGAAATATACATTGGGCTTTTGCCCACCCACTTAGGTCAGTATTCAGTGTTGGACTCGGGTACCTAGGGAAAACCAGTAAAATGTATTTTGGGGGCCCACTGTACGGATACATTCAAATATAATAAATAATCTAACAAGTTTTTTATATGAACATAAGCTGGTTGAGGTGCTGTACATTGAATATATGTATGTAGTGTACTAAATCTAATGTGTTATGTGCCACTTGTGCAGGGGGTGGGAGACTGGGGGCCCACCTTGCTCAGGCGCCCACCGGGGGATTCCCTTGTACCCCTGTGGGCCAGTCCGAGACTGAGTATTCTATACCTTATTACTTTTTGCTCCTTTCCTGGACTATCAATGCATGTATTCTAGTGGTGGTTGGGCATTTGCCCTTATTGAATGTATGATTTATTTTCAATATAGCCTGTATTTTGCATTCACCATATACTTATTATACTGTGGTTCTGTCCTTTCCTTCCACAACTACTTACAGGTCATTGGATAGTGGGTATAATTGTCCATGCTGCCCGTGTGATTGAGTGTATACTGAGCTTATTGCCCAGGTTGTTTTACATCTATATTACTTTGGGGATAAATAGGTAATTATTGGATATGTTTTATATCCTTTTTTACTTTATTATTCTAGCCTTTTTTATCATACCATTTTAGTCTGTATCAGGATTGGTGTCTTATATCTACTTATCTGACCTATTATTCTGGGGGGGCTCCACATCTCAGCACTTCTCGCATGTACATTTTATTATGGTCACTATATCACTTTTGTGTTGTGTATGTCTTTTTTGGATTAATCAATAAAGAATTGTTTTATAATTTTATATGTGTGGTATTTTTTATTCGGACTGGTTGGTTAGGGTTCCACACATATGTTGTACCCTGTTTTTATATATGTGGCTGTATTATACACCATAAAGAAGATGAATTCCAATTTAGAGCCAATTGTGGCACAGAGGAGGGGAATTTATATCTTTTTTCTATTGAGAAAAGTAGACAGGGGATCTCCTGGGGACCAACGGACTCATAACTTGTTGCAGGAGCTGGTGAGAATAATAGAGCACATCTATGCCTGCTCACGCCTACTTGTGGAACAGTTTCTTCATAAACACTTGTTAAATATTGAACTGCACATATTATCTCAGTTTCTATTTTTCCTGACCATTTCCTGCTTTGCACCTCTTAAATATCAACATCAAGGGTACCCCACCTTCCATCAAGCAGGAGATCCCTTCCAGGGTGTACCCTGGAGGAAACTTCTCTGTGCATGGCCCAAGGGAGATCTGGAGCAGGATGTTGACCCCCCCCGTAATACATACCACTCCTGTGCTCCCTTCCAACCACCTCCTCCACCAGGCCACAGCCACAGAATACAGATTGGTGTCACATTATGGACCTATTTTACCTATGGTACCATATGTAACATAGTGTGGACCCATGGATATTCTGTTGCCGTCATACTGTCATACGTTGGCCATGTTGGTTTTCCATGCTGTATTCACAGCAAAAAAAACAAAGCCAATCCTAGTAATTCAATACCAGACCATGGTCTGACAAGTCTATTCACGACAATAGAGCACAGAACTACCGACAAATATCGATAGAAAAAATTATAAATTATCACAGTGATTTTTTTATAGGAACCTCCAGTAAGTAGCTACATTAAGGATCTTGGGTACCGGTTATGTTATTCACTATCCATTACATTAAATGGATGAAATTGCAGAATGGCACTTAGCAGTTCTTCAGCTCTTTGCCGCCTTGTATAACTGATACATGGAGTGCTTTGCTGAGATTTAATGTAATTGAATGTACAGAACTTAGATATGCAGTAAAGTTCTTAAATAATATGAAATATCTCAGTAAGCGTCGCTGGCATGCTGTATGGGCATACAAAATTGATGGCGTAATCGATAGCGTCAAGCGGTACAAGTGAAGCGAGGCTTCTTTGTGTAGAACATTTCAGATCAGAGGAGGACAAATGTCACCGTACTACAGGGTGAAAAGTGAGAATGCCACTGATGAAAGGAAGAAGTGTAGTGCATGCGACAGTACTAATTAGTGCGCTGTGCCCTGCCCCCACAGGAGGCCTTACTTTATTACAGGCCTACACAAAGGAAGACATCCAGACAATGGCCTGTAGCAGAAAAGGGGTCAGCGGTACCAGGATGAACGTCTGCTGACTGTGTCACGTTATTGGAAGGTGAGGTATGTTAAGAAAACAGAACATTTCAACACACCCAGAACCGAATCCATTTTACTGGCACGTTCCGGAGGTGGACAATTAGCAGAGTTCAAAGGGCCCATATCTGTCAGATAATTCTGCCAGGGAAAGGCACCCCAGCTGCATCCACATACCGCCAGGAAGAAGTGGAGGAAAAGAAAAACAAGCAGGGTTTCCTGCACGAGAGCACAGAACATGGCCTTCCCCTCGGCGTCTTCATGTAGCAGAGCTGAATTTACCATTTCACTTTTGATGGCTCACAATTTTTACAGCTCGATGACTCAATAAGATGACTCAGTAGGTTTACCTGCAGTCCCATGTAAAACCACAGATTATACCCCCTGATATCCTAAAGAGTTCTGCCAAATGACAAACTTGGCTCTGAGACTTCTGTACATCTGAGTCCAGCTGGTCTCGATTTGTAAGTAAAATATAAGAGGAGCGATTTATTACATTACCATAGCAATTCCACAGTTATGCCAGCGCAGCAGAGCGAGATAAGAAATGACTGAAGGGACTTATGGGTAATCATAAGCATATCACTAGAAATCCCTTCAATTATTTATCCTGAGAAATGCAGTGACCACATCTCAAGTACTATGCCAAACCACAGGAATACCACAATAACGTCTAGTAATACTATACCACCTCACCAATAGCCTTCCAACCCTCCCGGGTATATACACCACAAATATGCTTCATTATAATTCCCTGCACTGGTAGAAATCCACTGCTTATCTATGAGTAATATGAAAAAGCTGTCATGGAACCATGAACCAGACGTACAACAGAGATAGGTGGAATAAGAAGGCTTTATTGAAAATCAAGCCGTAGCTAAAGTCCAAACGGATGGCTAAACTGAAGCAGGGTCTTGCGTAGACGGAGGTCAGGAACCAGGAGGGTAGTCAGACGTAGCCAGGATCAGGAACCAACGGGGTAGTCAGACGAAGCCAGGATCGGGAACCAACGGGGTAGTCAGACGAGGCCAGGATCAGGAACCAGAAGCAGCAGCAGTCTTTGAAGCATGTGCACACAGGAGGACCAAGCAAGGAACTGAAGCCACAGACCTTCTATATATATGAGCTAGGCATCCAGCTCCTCCCAGTGGGAAGGAGGAGCCGCAGGGTGGGAGGCTACAAGAAACCCAGAAACCAAGATGGCCGCCAGCACATGTCAAACGAAGGAGAACAGTGAGAAGGTAAGACCATGACAGTACCTCCCCCTCAAGGGCCCCTCCTCCGCGGAGTAAGGAACGGTTTCAGAGGGAAGCGTGCGTGGAAGGCTCGGAGCAACGCAGGAGCATGGACATCTGTGGAGGGAACCCAGGAACGCTCCTCTGGACCATAACCACGCCAATGGACCAAAAACTGCAACCGGCCGCGGACCAGGCGTGAGTCCAGGATATTGCTCACCTCATATTCCTCACGATTGCCCACTTGGACCGGACGGGGCCGAGGAACCGAGGAAGTGAAACGATTACACACCAATGGCTTCAACAGGGAGACATGAAACACGTTGGAGATCCGCATGCCAGGAGGAAGCGCAAGGGCATAGGCTACCGGGTTTACCCTGTGAAGCACTCGGAAGGGACCAACAAAGCGAGGCGCCAGCTTGGGAGTGGGCACTCGAAGGTTGAGGTTGCGGGTGGACAACCATACACGGTCTCCGACCTGGTAGGAAGGAGCGGGCGCTCGTCTGCGATTAGCCTGGAGTCTCTGGCGTTGCGCAGAGACCTCAAGGGACCTCTGGATCTGTACCCAAGAAGTACGTAGGACGGAAAGGTGATCCTCCACAGCCGGAGTATCCTGGGGAGAGAATACCTCCGGTAACACGGCAGGTTGGAACCCATAATTGGCCATGAAGGGAGACGTCCCAGAGGAAGAGTTCACCGCCGTGTTCCTGGCAAACTCAGCCCAAGGCAGGAGGTCAACCCAATTGTCTTGGTGATCGGAGACATAGCAATGAAGGAATTGCTCCAAGGCCTGATTGGATCGTTCTGCGGCCCCATTGGACTGAGGGTGGTAGGCCGAGGAGAAAGAGAGATGAATCCCCAACTGGGAGCAAAAGGCGCGCCAGAACCTGGACACAAACTGACTCCCCCGATCCGACACAATCTCCTTGGGCAAACCGTGCAACCGGAAGACCTCCCTGGCAAAAATCGAGGCCAACTCTTGTGCAGAGGGTAACTTCTTGAGAGGAACACAGTGGCACATTTTGGAAAACCGATCCACAATCATGAGAATGACCGTATGGCCTCGGGATGCAGGAAGGTCCACAATGAAATCCATCCCCAGGTGTGACCATGGACGCTCCCCGGTGGCTATGGGTTGCAAAAGGCCCAACGGAAGGTGCCGAGGGGACTTACTCTGGGCACAAACGGAGCATGCCGCTACATATGCGGCGATGTCGGAACGTAGAGAAGGCCACCAGAACAGACGTAAAACCACCCAGGACAGCTGATTCTTTCCAGGGTGCCCCGCGGCCTTGGAGTTATGGTAGGTTCGCAACAACCGAGTGCGCAACTCCTCAGGCACAAAACATCTGCCGTTGGGTCTCCCAGAGGGAGCACCAGATTGAGCCGCCAAAATCTGCTCACCCAGAGGAGAGGTCAGGCTGGTGCGAATAGCAGCCAGGATCTGATTCGGGGGTATGACCGTAGTCGGAATCGACTCCTCCCCGGACAGCTCGGAGTACTGCCGTGATAAGGCATCCGCTCTGATGTTCTTGGAGCCGGGTAGGTAGGAGACCACGTAATTAAAACGTGACAAGAACAGAGCCCATCTGGCCTGACGTGGTGTCAATCTCTTGGCCTCAGAGAGGTAGGTCAGATTCTTGTGGTCCGTCAGGATGAGAACCGGAACCACCGAGCCCTCGAGCAAGTGCCTCCATTCTTTAAGGGCCTGCACGATGGCCAATAACTCCCTGTCACCAATCTGATAGTTGCACTCCGCGGAAGACAGTTTCTGGGAGTAAAACCCACAAGGAAGCAGAGGACCCTCTGGTGTTCTACGCTGAGACAGGAGGGCGCCTACTCCCGTCTCAGACGCGTCCACCTCGAGGACAAAAGGCAACCCAGGGTTGGGATGCGACAGAATCGGAGCCGACACAAAGGCGGACTTTAGAGCCTCAAAAGCTCGGATGGCCTCGAGCGGCCAGACCTGAGGATTACTGCCCTTCCTGGTCAGATCCGTGAGAGGCTTGGCTAGCATGGAAAAGTCCCTGATGAACTTCCGATAATAATTGGCGAAGCCCAAAAAGCGCTGCAGGGCACGAAGCCCACTGGGCTGGGGCCACTGTAAGACAGCCGAAACCTTCTCAGGATCCATGGAGAACCCCTCAGCGGAAATGATGTAACCTAAGAAGGTTACCTGGGATCGGTGAAATTCGCATTTCTCAAGCTTACCGAACAGCTTGTTCTCTCGTAAGCGTTGCAACACTCGTCTGACATCCAGAATGTGGGCCTCCATGGATGCAGAATATACCAAGATGTCATCCAAATAGACCACCACACACTGCTGCAACAGGTCACGGAAAACATCGTTGATGAATTCCTGGAAGACTGCGGGCGCATTGCACAACCCAAAGGGCATAACCAAGGATTCATAATGACCGGTCCTGGTGTTAAACGCGGTCTTCCACTCATCGCCCGCCTTGATCCTTACCAGGTTATATGCCGCCCTCAGGTCGAGTTTGGTAAAGACCGTGGCCCCTTTGAGGCGGTCGAACAGCTCGGAAATCAAGGGTATCGGGTAAGCGTTCTTGATCGTGATGCGATTGAGACCCCTGTAGTCGATGCAAGGCCTCAACTCACCGCCCTTCTTTTTCACAAAGAAAAATCCAGCCCCTGCCGGGGACGAGGATTTGCGAATGTGTCCGCGTGAAAGCGCCTCCCTCACGTACTCCTCCATGGCCTCATTCTCAGCTACCGACAGTGGATAGACTTTGCCACGAGGAGGAACGGCACCAGATTGTAACTCTATGGCACAATCGTATGGGCGGTGCGGAGGTAGGGCAACCGCACGCACCTTATCGAATACATCCCGGTACTCCTCGTATTCAGGAGGCAACAGAGAGTCCGAGGAAGTACACAGCAACTTGACAGGCCCATGGATGCAACTAGCCCCACACTGCGGTGACCACGAGAGGATCTCGGCCGATCTCCAATCGAAAGTCGGATTATGCTTCTGGAGCCAGGGGTACCCCAAGACCACCGAGTAGTGTGGAGACGAAATAACCTGGAGACAGACCGACTCTCTGTGAACGGCACCAATGGCCATCCCCACTGGAAGGGTCTTCTGAGTCACGTGTGGCGGCAGAAGGGGTCTGCCGTCTATCGCCTCAAGAGCCAGTGGGGAACCTCGAGGCTGCAGAGGAATGGAATTGGCGGCGGCGAACACACTATCAATGAACAAGCCACCAGCACCAGAGTCCACCAACGCCTGGGTCGTCACCGAGCCCCCGACCCAGGAGAGGACAACAGTAATCAGTGGTTTGTCAACACGGGAAACCGGGGACGAGGAGACTCCACCCAAGATCTGCCCCCGACAGGATCTCAGGTGCGAGCGTTTCCCGGACGGTTCGGGCATGCCAACCGAAAATGCCCACCGAGACCACAGTACATGCATCGGCCCTCGCGTCTCCGGAGTACCCTCTCCCCCTCGGACAGGCGAGCAACCCCCAGCTGCATGGGTTGACCCCCAGACCAGTCATCCCCAGGAGGCGTGGGAGGAGAGGGAGGCACGGGTGGGACAGCAAACGTAGGCGCCAGTCTGTTAGAAGGCCTCCGCAGGCTCTCCTTAAAGGAAGGTCTCTCCCTGAGTCTGGTGTCAATCAAAATCAGGAAAGAAATAAGGGACTCGAGCTCCACTGGTAGGTCCTTGGCTGCAATCTCATCCTTCAAGGCATCCGAGAGACCATGAGAGAAAGCAGCGACCAGAGCCTCATTATTCCAGCCCACCTCTGCTGCCAGGGTACGAAACTCAATGGCGTATTCAGCTACGGATCGTGAACCCTGTCTGATGGACATAAGGAGCTTCGCAGCAGAGGCAGCACGAGCCGGCACATCGAATACCTTCCGAAGAGAAGCAACAAAACCGGAAAACTCGGCAACCACCGGATTGTTGTTCTCCCATAAAGGGCTGGCCCAGGCCAAGGCCTTGTCCGAGAGCAGCGAGATCAAGAAGCCCACCTTTGATCTCTCAGTAGGAAAGGCATGTGGCAGCAACTCGAAATAAATGGCCACCTGGTTAAGGAAACCTCGGCACTGAGTTGGCTCTCCTCCAAAGCGCTGTGGAAGGGGGGCAGAACCGGTCATACCCCGAAACACCGCAGGTGCAGCAACAGGTGTCGGGGTAGACTCTGGCGCAACAACCGGAGCGGCAGTAGGAGCGGGCCCAGGAGCGACAACCGACCCATCGGCAACGGAAGCTAAATGAGCCGTGCGTTCAAGCAGGGTTTGTAACGCCACAGCGAACCGACCCAACAGGTGATCCTGCTGATCAAGTCTGGCAACCAGCGTAGGTAGCGAGGATGGCCCTGTACCGTCAGAATTCATGGCTTGGTCCTAATGTCATGGAACCATGAACCAGACGTACAACAGAGATAGGTGGAATAAGAAGGCTTTATTGAAAATCAAGCCGTAGCTAAAGTCCAAACGGATGGCTAAACTGAAGCAGGGTCTTGCGTAGACGGAGGTCAGGAACCAGGAGGGTAGTCAGACGTAGCCAGGATCAGGAACCAACGGGGTAGTCAGACGAAGCCAGGATCGGGAACCAACGGGGTAGTCAGACGAGGCCAGGATCAGGAACCAGAAGCAGCAGCAGTCTTTGAAGCATGTGCACACAGGAGGACCAAGCAAGGAACTGAAGCCACAGACCTTCTATATATATGAGCTAGGCATCCAGCTCCTCCCAGTGGGAAGGAGGAGCCGCAGGGTGGGAGGCTACAAGAAACCCAGAAACCAAGATGGCCGCCAGCACATGTCAAACGAAGGAGAACAGTGAGAAGGTAAGACCATGACAAAAGCTAACCACGCACCACAGAAAATGTAGCAGAAGAATGCTGAACACAATGCAGAACTGAAATTGGACCTCGCAGTCCTCAGTAAAGTGCCTGCAATAGGAATATTTTTCTCACTCGTCCACAAGACAGACCAGAAATGTTCTATAATTTGCAGAAGGTCTTCATGGATCCTCAAAGAATACAGATGTGTATATGGCGTCATAGAAATAAATGGGTCAGTGTGCTATCCTCAAAACATGGACATATCACACAAAAGGAAAATACGGTCCCATACATAAGGCCTAATAGTATTATTGCCCTCTTATGTGCCCTTTAGTCCCCCTTAGGCACCATGACCCAGGTCTACATCTACTCCAATGCCTATAGCTACGCCTTTGTAAAAAAAAGTCATATACCAGAGTGATTGTACAGTGTAGGGATTAAGACCAAGGAGCCTAGCGTTGCAAGATTTTGTACCAATTTTCTTGGCGGTGGTACTGATTTTTTATTTTCTAATGGGTATGCCGTCCACTGCTGTTCACCATTTCTAGATTGTTTATGTGTCTATGGAGCCCAAATCCCTACTGTTGGCCACCAGGACAAGAATGGTCATAAGGGTTAAGAACCCAGCTTCCTGTAAAATGTAAATGTGATTTAAACAATAGGTCATTTTCTGATGACACATTCCCTTTAACAGGTTATCTGGTTTAGAAATCTCATTATCATGTACTCTATTAGGGAGTTCTGAGCGAATAGAGGGGGCTCCCTCTATTCTTCTGGCCTGAGTAAATAGTGCTTACAAAGGGTGTCCCTCATTTTGGAGGACTGGGCAATGTGTAATGCTTCATTTCACCTGTGGGGTCACTGCAGGGAAACTGAATGCTTACAGACAGGTTTCCCAATAGACTACAGTTAATCACTGGGGATCTCAGGGACAAGTAAAGCTTGTTCTTTTAAATTGGCCCCAATATTGAGCTTCAATTTGATGGACCTAGATAGGCAACTTTCCTAGGCTGCATTATAGCACAAAAACAGCCGCGGCTCAGAACATCACCCCAGTCCCTCGAAATTTCCATCATTCCGTGCACAATGGTAGAACAGAAAGAAAAACACGGAGTAATATATCTGACACGGTAATTGTACCGACACTTATGTAATCCAATAGTTAGACATGTACTGTAAGGACAATGCAACCATTGTAGCAATATCAAAGTCCAGTATTCACACACTGTGCTACGTTTTATATATTTCCTGAGCGGCAGAAGCCTGCGAGATCATCAGACACCTACAGACCGTTGAATCGGCCTTAAGATAAACATGCTTTGTTTGAACAGTTCACAGGAAATCTTTAAAACTATCTGACCTGGATGTCTACATTGTGCAGGGCTGAAATGCTTACTTGACATTTCTTTTTTCTTTCTACTTAGCAAAATCACTCAGAAATCGTAGCCAAATATTTCTTAAGCCCGCTGAGGCATCTCGCTATTTAAACATAACCTGTCACCAATCCCTTCCTATGCTTTCCGAGGCCTCTGATGTCCCCAATCTTGGACTCTAACCGGCACAGAAAATAGTAATTTTAAAGATTGATGCTGCTTCAGCGAAAAATTGGCTGCTGCTAGATTTCTCAGAATACCGTTTCTTAGATTCACACAGGAATAATTGCCTCTTCCCAAACAAGGCAATGACTGCACCAGAAAACTGCAGTCACAATGTTATTGCATCCATCGGCAAGTAGCGATGTCGGAAGACGACTTTGGTGGTGGTCGTTAAGTTGGAATCTCCACTCCAAATGTAGGGTTTGTGGTGCTCTTTACAGTCCCTAGACTTTACAGTCCCTTGGCATTGTTGAGGCTTTTCCTCACGGGAAGCTTCACAAAGTATTAGAAACAAAGTTGACAACGTTTTGTGAGAGACATCCAAGAGGTGTGTGGTGAATGAAGCCACCATTACAGTTTCTTCCAGGAATTCCACACCTCTTCCATGACCTCTTTCTCAAACAATGCCCCCTTTAAAGGTCATCTGTCAGCAGATTTGTACCTATGACACTGGCTGACCTGTTACATGTGCACTTGGTAGCTGAAGGCATCTGTGTTGGTCCCATGTTCATATGTGAAAAATTATGTTTTAATATATGAAAATGAGCCTCTAGGAGCAACAGGGAGTTGTCATTACATCTAGAGGCTCTACTTGCTCTGCAACTGCTGCACCCTCTGTACTTTGACCAGGCCAGGTGTGATGATCTTGTCACTACCTGGTTCTGTCAATAAAAATGGAGCAGGTGCAGCAGTTGCAGAGAGAGCAGAGCCTCTAGGTGTAATGATAATGCCCCAATTGCTCCTAGAGGCTCATTGCATCTATTAAAAATATTTTTTTTCAGCATATGAACATGGGACCAACACAGATGCCTTCAGCTGCCAGGTGCACATGTAACAGGTCAGCCAGTTTCATAGGGACAAATCTGCTGACAAATGTCCTTTAAGTTGAGCCACCTGTTCTATGTGACACACCATGTGGGCCCTGTCTGTGTGGGTGCTGTTGTTCTGGATCGGCTCCACGGTTTGCTTTCAGCCCTGGCCACAGCATGCTTGCTGTTTGTTCCTGCTGCACTTCCTTAACGGCCAGCGTGCTTCACTTTCTGGGCTTTGTGGCTTAGGTCATGTGACCTTGCTGACCTATCTTAGCCCTCCTGTGCATATATAAGTGGCTCAGCCCCCTTTCCAGATGCCTCAGCGTCAAGGTACTTGTGCACTGCTAAGGCTCCTGATAACCACTTGTGTTTCTGTGTTCCTGACTCGTATTTGTGTTATTGGATTCTGCTACCTGTCTGATCCCTGACTGCTAGCCTTGACTCTCCTGTTGCTGACCCAGATTGCCTGACCTGTATCTGTGGCACCTGGTCTGATCTTTCGCCTGTCTCACTACGCCTCTGCTTCATCCTTCGGTCCTGCACTGTTGTCTCATGGTAACGACTCCGCCTTCCTGACTGCGCCTATACTTCTGGTACCTTTCCCTGGTACCTCCTGGTCCGCCTAGACCAGCTGCCTCGTGTGCCTATCCTCCTCAGACAAAAAAGAGTGGTAGGACAGCACCACTTACTTGAATTCATTCAAGAGGCTTTGCGGCGGTGCTCGTGACGTCAGGTCCCGGCCTCATAGACCCCACAGATACCAGAAAAAACGAAGAAGGTCACGGCACTCCAAAGGCTATTCAGTGTTTTTATTACACCACAAAATCAGCAGCACGTTTCGACAATAGTCTTTTTCAAGCTACCAAAGCTTGAAAAAGACTATTGTCGAAACGTGCTGCTGATTTTGTGGTGTAATAAAAACACTGAATAGCCTTTGGAGTGCCGTGACCTTCTTCGTTTTTTCTCCTATCCTCCTCAGTCCATGACTTCTCTGCAATATGACATCAAAATGGATTTTTTTTTTTTTAAACATGAGGCATTTATCATTATCGTATGACTTTGGACTAGCCCTGTTATGGCTTTTTACAAGATCTACTGATGTCAGGAAAAAAAGGTGCATTTTAGAGCACAAAGAAAAGAAAACATTCAATGTCATGGCTGTTTGCTTTCCTTTTATTTCAGGCGACATTCATCTTTATTTTCTGGTAATCTTCAAATCCGATCCTAGCCACAGGGGCGCATAAAACAAGCATGACATCTCTGACAGCAAATGTTTAATGAGCATAAACTTGATTCTAGTCCAAATGTGCTAAGAAGCCTTTAAATGATTTCCTCTTTGCCCTTCCTCCTCCTCATCATTATTAAATATAAAACCTTTCTCCAACATGGCATTAACCCATAGAACACCACAGTGACTTCTTCTGTTTGACTTTCCTTAAATCCCTGCAGCAATTACCATTAGTAAAGTATGTAGCCCTTGATGAGATGGTCTCCTGGGGAACATCAGATGATTCCAGGTACATTTGTCTTTTACTAATGATACTCAAGGACTCACTAAAAAACCCTTACCAAAGTTATCTGAAACCAGGCCAAGACATCTGCAAGCGTGGAGGAATCTGCTCTATTCCTCCTTTTAAGCTATGATTTATATTTCCGTAAATGTTAAGTAAAACGTGTACCCACAACTTATTCTGGCTGATGGGCGAGTCCTTCCATTCTGTGCTATCCTACACATCAACATCACTTGAAGCCACATGGAAAAGAACATCACTAGTGGAGGCAAAGGTGTACAATGTAGTAGACACAATCTGATCACTTCCCAATAAAACAAAAAAACTGTAAATGTATTAATCTGAAAAATGTTCTACTTTGTTCTAAGAAACAGCGGCACTCTTGCCTATCGATTATGCCTGGTATTGTAGTTCATCCTAATTCAAGTCACAGCCTATGGACAAGCGTTGTGCTGTTTGTGAAAAAAGCTGATTTTTTTAAATATAATTTTGGACAATCCCTTTAAAGGGGTAGTCTAGGATAAGAAAAACATGGCCACAGTCTTCCAGAAACAGTGCCTCACCTGTCCTTGTGTTATGTTTGGCATTGCATCTCTGCTTGGTTGAAGTGAATTAGACAGAGATGCAATTCCACATGCAAGTGGTGGACAGGTGTGGCGCTATTTTGACATAAAGCAGACATGTTTCTCTAATCCTGGAAAGCCCCTTTAAAGGGGTATTCTGGAGGATAAATATTGGTGATATTGTTATCAGGATAGGTTTGTCATCAATATCGGATTGGTGGGAATCCAACTCCCATCACTCAGCTAATTGAAGGGAGAGCGCAGCTTTTGGGCAAGTGGAGGGCCTTCTTCCTGGGTCTGTGAAGTCCATCATTCATACTGTCTTTTGGCAGCTCATCCCTAGTCAAGTGAAAGGGACTGAGCTACAGTAGCAAGCACAACCACTATACAATGTACAGCGCTGTGCATGGTATACTATGAAAAGGCTCCGATGCTCGTCTAAGTGCCATGGCCTCTTTAAATAGCTGATTGGTGGGGGCACCAGGAGTTGAACCATCACCCATCTAATACTGGTGACCTATCCTGAGTGTTGGTCATCAAATTATTAACTCCTAGAAAACCTCTTTAAACTATAGTATGGGGTGAGGGTTTAGGAGGTGGCACCTACACCAATGCTTGGAGCAAAGACCCCATGAAGTTAACTTTGATTCTCCAACATGTATTGGGAATCATGATGCTCCATGAATACTGGTCATGAATAGGGATGAACAAACCTGAACATCACGAGGTTCGGTTAGTGAAAGAATGCCGTTATGGACGTAATATAACGGGATTCGTTGACGGAAGCCTTTAAGAGGCATTCCGATTTAATCCATTATAATAGAAGTCTATGGCCAAGCATAAAGGATCTGTCTGGTTTCCGTTATGCATGACTGAAAACAAAGTCCTGTCGACAGGAAACCAGACGAGTCCTGCATAACGGAAACCAGACAGATCCGTTAGGCTTGGCCATAGACTTCTATTATAATGGATGAAATCGGAATGCCTCTTAATGGCTTCCGTTTTTCATTCCGGCATCAAATTCTGATATATTCCGTTATAACGGAATCCATAACGGAATTCCTTCACTACCCAAACCCGTTGAGGTTCGGGTTGGCTCATCCCTAGTCATCAATAATGCAACTTGTTTTTCATGCAGTTTTAGAAGACAAAAAGAGAAGTCGTATCTGTCCTTTGTACTTCTCTCTCCTTTTATGATCCACTCCTGATTTTGGCTTCAAAAGTTGCATCAGAAGAACCTAAACACAGGACCGTACCCTAACAACGTACATGACGATTGCTTCCATTGACATCTGCTGTACAGTCATGAGTCACCTGACTGTCACTGAAGATCATATTTCCATATATTTCCCTTTTAATAAGATGACAACATGAACTGGCTCTCCATAGTTTTATGCTCCGGTGCAGTTGCTATGAGGCAGGTGCAGATCAGCGTTATTAGTATCTGGTCTACTTTTATTAAATCAGTGACTTCACCTGAACTTATCCACACAACGGCCCTGTGCTAATGGGAGCCCACCGGGATTATGACACCTCCTCGTCAGATGCCATGACATTATAAAATTGCCTTCATGGGTTCAACACCCCGCAAGCTATGATATTGATGACATTTTGTTGCCCATAGCAACCAATCACAGCACAGCTTTCATTTTGTAATGTGCACTTGAAAAATAAAAGTTGTGCTGTGATTTTGTTGTTCTTTTTAGAGAATTTTCACAAGTCTGCTTTGTTAAATGACTATAACATATCGTTGCATAGTTATTATTATTATTATTTATTATTAAGGCGCCATTTATTCCTCGGCTCTGTACATATGATAAGGGGTGCACATACATAATACAGACAGTTGCACTAAGCAAGAACAAGACAAGTTAAAGACTGGTACAGAAGGAGAGAGGGCCCTGCCCGTGAGGGCTTATAGTCGCTAACAGCCCCAGGAAATGGTTGGGAAGGGGGCAGACTGACCACAAAGAGGGCAGGATTTGTGAAAATTTATAGGGGTTGTCTCATCACAGACAATGGGGGCATATCGCTAGGATATGCCCCCATTGTCTTATAGGTGGGGGTCCCACCGCTGGGAATCGCATCTATATTGAGAACGGAGCCCCCAAAAAAGTGTTGGTGGGTGCACTGCGCATGCACAGCCGTCCTCAATTCATTTTCTATTGGGCCGCCAAAAATAACCAAGTGCTGTCTCGGCTATTTCCATCAAGCCCATAGAAGTGAATGGGAGCGGTGGCAGGTTATGCGCGGTGCTCTCTTATTCACTTCTATGGGAAGCGCGCTTGGTGGTGGCCGGACCGGAGTCGTCCAGCCACTACCTTGCGGGGCTCTGTTCACGATATAGGTGTGGATCCCAGTGGTGGGACCTGCACCTATAAAACAATGGAGGCATGTCCTAACGATATGGCCCCATTGTCTGTGATGAGACAACCCCTTTAACTAAAAGATGGTGATTTGTGGGTATTTCCTGGACTTCTCAACAACAGTCCCATAGCAGGGCTTAAAGGGGTTGTCTCACTTCCTCAAATGGCATTTATCATGTAGAGAAAGTTAATACAAGCCACTTACTAATGTATTGTTTTTGTCCATGTTGCTTCCTTTGCTGGCTTGATTCCTTTTTCCATAATATTATACACTGCTCGTATCTATGGGTATGACCACCCTACAATCCAGCAGCGTTGGTCATGCTTGCACACTATAGGTAAAATCGTCAGCCTCTCTGGTGGCCGGGACTGTGAGAGCGAGCATAGGCATGCATGCGCAACAGCTCCTGTCCAGGCCACCTCATATCTGCACTACAGCAGTGGTCATTACCCCTGAAAACGAGCAGTGTATAATGTGATGGAGAAATGAATCCAGCCAGCAAAGGAGGCAACATGGACAATCACAACACATTAGTAAGTGCCTTGTATTAACTTTCTCTACATGATAAACTTAATTTGCTGAAGTGAAATAACCCCTTTTAGGGCCATTAGATCTCCCTTACTTATTTCAGAGCTTTACGTCTTCATGTTTAATGAGAAAATATCCTGAAAAAACCAACATCCTGTCGTCAATGTTCATCGGTTTCATACATAGAGAAAGCATACTAAATCCTCGTCCTATGGGACCCACCTACATGAAGCTATAAGAAAAGGCCACATTAACCGAGCCCACGGGAAAATGCTCCTGACTTCAGTATAATCTCATAAACAAATCCAATGCATTCATTTCATATTTGTGCCTAGGGAGCAGAATGGAAATAATGACAAGTCAAAGCAATTGAGAAACAAAAAAAGAAATAAAGAGATTATTTTGTGACCTGGTGCAGAGCCCCGCTTTGTGTTAGTGGTTGTAGAGTTCCTATGTACGTTTCATTTTTATAAATAGGCATCTTTATCTCAGCTTTGAAAGGCGTATGCATCTCAGATCCCCACTGCTCTACGCAAGGTTGTTGTCAGAGTCTTAACAAACGCAACATATGTTTTAAGAGCAGCTATTGCATTTAATGAAAGAAACCCTGAGGAGCAGAAGAGTGAAGGATAGAGAGGCTTGATGAGGAATGAGGAGAGAAACAGTCAGAAAGAAGGTGGAGAGGAAACATTCAGAAAAGAAAATTAAAAACGGATGAATAAATTTCTAAAAGGCACTTAAAAGAATCTCTACAAAAATGTATAACCCTCTAGGAGATACATGTAAGCCCCATACTTCCAAAATGTAATGAAAAACACTAAAGGTGAGCTGCAATACCAGACTCAGCCCACTAAACAAGAGTGGCACTGTTCTTGGAAGACACCAACTATATCTTTCTAGCCTCATACAACCATCTGTGTAAAATGTGTCTGGTATTCGATAGGCCTGTAACCCTCACAGGCTGGCATTTGAGCTCCGCACCGACCTGGAGGCAGAACTCTTAGTATCTGCAAGTCACAGGTGAGCAATGTGAGAGAGCTTAAAGGGAACCTGTCATCAACTTTATGCTGACCTCACTGAGGGCAGCATAAAATAGTGACAGAAATGCTGATTTCAGCGGTGTGTCACTCATGAGCTAAAAGTCAGTGGTTGCTCAGAACCAGCATCATAATCATTGCAGCTCAGGCCTTGGAGAGTCTAATCTACCTGAGAAGAGTCCTGGTTATACATAATCTCCTGCTCTCCCCGTCTATCTGCTGATGACTGGCAGTTCTCTCCTAGACAAAGAGAGAAAACTAGGTAGAAGACTGTCAGCCATCAGCAGGAGAGCAGGAATTCATGAATAACCAGGACTCTTCTCAGGCGGCCATGACTCTTTTCCAGGCCCAGTCTGCAATGATTGTGATGTTGGTTCACGGCAACCACTTACTTTTAACTTATAAATGACAGACCGCTGAAATCAGCTCACCAGTCTTTACTTTATGCTGCTGTTAGTATGGGCAGCACAAAGTTGATGACAGGTTCCCTTTAAAATACCAGGAGTCCATTATAGAGTGCATCTAACAGTTTGAAACTGGGAAGAGCTGCATTACCAGACGCACGCTATGTCCAAGAGTAGCACTGTTTCTAAATAAAAAAGGTCATTTTTTTCTAATTTTGTACAACCCTTTTAAAGAGATTCTTTCACTTTTCTATTTAACTTCACACTTTTATGTGCTCTCTTACAATTCAATACACCAAAACACTCCTTTGTGTAATTAGTGAATATAATGCCAGACAGAAGACAGACAGATACAGTGGCACTTCAATGTTTGTGAACCCTTCAGAAAATGATCCAATGTCACATGTCTCTGAGTAGAAAAAGTAAGTGAACCTTTACTTTCAGTATCTGGTGTGACTGCCATTTTGTAGCAATGACTGCAACTAAATGTTTCTGGTGATTGTTAATTAGTCCTGCACATTGGGTTGGAGGAATTTTAGCCTATTCCTCTATAAAACATAAAAATAAATACTGGAATGCAGGATTTTCCTTTCTCCAAACATAACACATCTCATTTATACCAAAAAGTTCTATTTTGGTCTCATCCATCCACAAAACATTGTTCCAATAGCCTTCCAGCTTGTCCACATGAACAGTGGCTTCCATCTTGCCATGCACACCATTGTTGTTCAGTGTCCTGATGGTGGACTCATGAACTGCAGCATTAACTAATTTGAGAAAGGCCTTTAGTTGCTTAGAGGTTACTTTGGGTTCCTTTGTGACCTCGTGGACTATTACAAGCCTTGCTCTTGGTGTGATACTTGTTAGTCAACCACTCCTGGGGAGGGTAATAATGGTCTCAAATTTCCACCACTTGCACACAATCTATCTGACCTGTGGCTTGGTGGAGTCCAAACTCTTTAGAGATGGTTTTGTAACCTTTTCCAGCTTGATAAGCATCAACAACTCTTCCTCAGAAATCCCCTTTGTTTGTGCCATGACATACTTCCACAAACATGCATTGAGAAGATCAGACTTTGATAGATCTCAAAGCAGGTCGCCCATTCACACCTGATTGTTATTTCATTGATTGAAAACCCTGAGTCTAATTTCCCCTTCAAATTATCTGATAATCCTAAAGGTTCACATACCTTTGCCACTCACAGACATGATAATTTTCCTCAATAAATAAATGATCAAGTCTAATATTTTTGACTCATTTTATTTGGTTATTTTATCTACTTTTAGGACTTGTGTGAAAATCTGATGTAGTTTTATATAAAAGTAAAGCAGCAATATAGAAAATGCTGAAGGGTTTAACTCTCAAAGCACCACTGTAGATAGATCAGATAGATACATAAATACAGTTGAAACCAGAAGTTTACATACACTATATAAAAAGACACATACGCATGTTTTTCTCAATATCTGATATAAAATCTGAATAAACCTTTCCTGTTTTTGGTCACTAAGGATTACCATAATTATTATTATTTGCCAGAATAATGAGAGAAAGAAAATGTTTTAAGGCATTTATATTACTTTCTGCAAAGTCTAAACTTTACATACATTTCATTAATATTTGGTACGATTGCCCTTAAACTGTATGACTTGGGTCAAACGTTTTGGATATCCTTCCACAAGCTTTTCACAATAGTTGGTCGGAATTTGGGCCCATTCCTCCTGACAAAACTGGTGTAACTGAGCAATGTTTGTTGGTCGCCTTGCTCGCACCTGCCTTTTCAGCTTTGCCCATAAATTTTCACAAGGATTGAGATCAGGGCTTTGTGATGGCCACTCCAAAACATTGGCTTTGTTATCCTTAAGCCACTTTGTAACCAGTTTGGCAGTATGCTTCGGGTCATTGTCCATCTGGAAGACCCATTTTCGCCCAAGCTTTAACTTCCTTGCTGATGTCTTGAGATGTTGCTTCAGTATTTCCACATAATCTTCTTTTCTCTTGATGCCATCTATTTTGTGAAGTGCACCAGTCCCTCCTGCAGCAAAACAACCCCACAACATGATGCTGCCACCCCCATATTTCACAGTTGGGATGGTGTTCTTAGGCTTCCAAGCTTCTACCTTTTTCCTCCAAACGTAGCAATGTTTATTATGGCCAAAAAGTTCAATTTTAGTTTTGTCAGACCACAGGACATGTCTCCAAAAATGTAGGTCTTTGTTCCTGTGTGCATTTGCAAACATTGATCTGGCTTTTTTGGAGTAATGGCTTCTTCCTGGCAGAGTGGCCTTTAAGCCCATGTTGATATAGTACTTGTTTCACTGTGGATATTGACACAATCTTACCAGCTTCCGCCATCATCTTCACAAGGTCTTTTGCTTTTGTTCTTGGGTTGATATGCACATGTCGGACTAAACCTCGTTCATCTTTGGGACACAGAAACCGTCTCCTTCCTGAGCGGTATGATGGCTGGACATTCCCTTCTTGTTTCTACTTGTGTATAATTGTTTGTAACAGATGAATGAGGCACCTTCAAGTATCTTGACATTGCACCCAAGGTTGAGCCAGACTTGTGCAAGCCCACAATTCTCTTCCTGATATCTTGGCTGATTTCTTTATACTTTCCCATGATGCTACACAAAGAAGCAGTGTGTTTCAGGTGTGCACTTAAATACACCCACAGGTGTGTCTCTAATTAACTCAGATGTTACCAACAAACCTTCCAAACACATGACATTATCATATGGGCAGTCCAGAATTGTTTAAAGGCATAGTAATCTTAGTGTATATAAACTTTTGACATTGCAGAAATAATAATAATAATAATAATAATGCCTTAAAACATTCTCTCTCTCATTATTCTGGCATTTTGCAAATAATAATAATTATGGTAATCCAAATTGACCAAAACAGGCAAGGTTTATTCTGATTTCATGTCAGATATTGAGAAAAACATGCATATGTGTCTTTTTATTTAGCGTATGTAAACTTCTGGTTTCAACTGTAGATAGATAGATAGAGCTGCACTCAATGTAGTTGTTAACTTAAAAAAAAGAAATGCATCCAGCTAGAAATAATGTAAAGAATAACTCGATTTAGGCTACTTTCACATCTGCGTTTTCAATTTCCGAAAGAAAATGCTTCAGTTTTGTCCCCATTCATTGTCAATGGGGACAAAACTGAACTGAACGAAACGGAGTGCACCAAAATGCGTTCCATTCCGTTTGGTTGCGTTTTTCTGTCCGCGATGTGGTGCGGAGCAAGACGGATCCGTCCTGACACACAATGTAAGTCAATGGGGACGTATCCGTTTTCTCTGACACAATAGAAAATGGATCCGTCCCCTATTGACTTTTAATGGTGTTCATGACGGATCCGTCATGGCTATAGAAGACATAATACAACCTGATCCGTTCATGACGGATCCGCAAAAAACGTTAATGTGAAAGTAGCCTTACTTGAACACAAAAAAAAAATTGATTTTCCTAGCATGATAATTCTGCACTCAGCAGATGGTAAGGGAAGTAATATAAAGTCCAGATGTCCAAATCAATAAAGATCCACGTTAGTTGCATGGCCAGTGCACATGGCAACCAGGACTAACTCATTTTTATCTAATCTCATAGAAAAACATGTCTCGATGCCTCAGTAAAACACTTGGACTTGATCCACTCATCTATTTCAGCTCATTGTTTGCCAATCTACTAGTTTTACATTTACAGCCCTACTCAGGTTTCTCTATCAACCGAGGTTCTTCTGTCTCATATGTACGTCTGACTTTATAAAACCTGAGAATTCAGATGCGGCCACAATTAGCCCCAACATGTGCAGGGGTGACTTAGGCATTTTTTACAGATTTTTTTTGGCAGGGCCCTGATACTAGACTTGGTATGAATTAATGATTTTGCAGGGTTCAGGAACCAAAATGGGTTTTGTTGAACCTGCATACAGTAGCTGCAAGTTTGTAAGAGAAGGGAAATTATTTATGACCAGTGGAGTAACTAAGGGGGTCGCAGCAGTCGCAGCAGTCACAAGCCACACCACACTAAAGCCTCATTCACACGTCCGTGCTCAAATCCGTGAGCAGGTGGTCAGTGATGCATCCGTGAATCTGTCCGTGAAGGATCCGTGTTGGGTCCGTGTGTCCGTTTTTTGCTGTCCTTGTTGCATCCGTATTTCACTGACACCGAACAGCTGAAAAATTATTTTCAAAGCACGAAAGGCATCCGTGTTGCATTCGTGGTTTTCACGGACTCATTGACTATAATGGGCGTGAGGGATCCGGAAACACGGACCAAGCTAGGACATGCATCCGTGCTGAAAACACAGACCCACGGACAGTGCTAAAACACTGATGTGTGAATACACTCATTCAAATGCATGGGGACGTGCGCTGTTCGCGGAGAACACGTACAGCACACGTCCGTGAAACACTGATGTGTGAATGAGGCTTTAGGCTACTTTCACACTGGCGTTTTGGCTTTCAGTTTGTGAGATCCGTTCAGGGCTCTCACAAGCGGTCCCAAACGGATCAGTTTTGCCCTATTGCATTCTGAATAGGTTAGGATCCGCTCAGAATGCATCAGTTTGTCTCCGTTCAGTCTCCATTCCGCTTTGGAGACGAACACCAAAACGCTCCTTGCAACGTTTTGGTGTCCATCTGACAAAACTGAGCCAAACGGATCCGTCCACACACACACACAATGTAAGATCCATTTTCTCTGACACAATCTGACACAATAGAAAACGGATCCGTCCTCCATTGACTTTCAATGGTGTTCAAGACGGATCCGTTTTGGCTATGTTACAGATAATACAAACGGATTCATTCTGAACGGATGCAGACGGTTGTACTATCTGAACTGAAGCGTTTGTGTAGATCCATGACTGATCCGCACCAAACGCGAGTGTTAAAGTAGCCTAAGCTGACTGTACTTCTTTTATCTACATTCTCATCTCCTTTGATGTCTAGCAGTCTGTGTATTGTTAATCTGTTTGTGCAGCGGAAGCTGGAGTGGACAGGCGAAGAAGAGTTATGGATGCGCAGGCTGCCGAACATTCTGTCGGAAAGGAGACTGATAATTCTTTAATGGCAAAAGCAGAAGTATATAGACAAGAAAAGGTGGCTGTGGAGAAGAATGCAGATGGGCGGCTGCAAAAGTTACATGTATTCATAGCACATGTCTGTGAAGAAGAAACTTCTAGAGTCTAGACCATACAGATGACTATACTTTGCAACCCCACCACTTCTTACACTAAACAGTGTGAAGTCCATATAAGGACCTACAACCAAGTAGATCAAAGTTGACTCGTCATGCCTTGGCTGACACCAGAGACAAAAGCATGCATAGAACTATACAAAAAGCACAATGTCGTGTGATAGTCCCTCCTTCTGCTCTGTCAAACACCTGCTGCAGTCGCCATTGGGAAGTGGACGACTCCAAACAGAGAAGATGTAATTGTACTGTAATCCCTTTCATTGTGTAGAACTGGCATCTGACCATTATTTGGTGATGCCATTTTACAAAAGCTGTCCTAGATATGCTCCAATGTTTTTTTGTTTTGTTTTTTGTCTGATGTTTTAAGACCCTAGTGAAGGACCTGGCACATTTCATGTGAGGAGAAGCTACACAGGGGTCCCAAGCTGAACTTCTACACCAGAAACCTTGACCCTTAAAGTTACACCTCTGGTTATGACCAACCATATCTTGTGAGGACCCTGGCAAACATATCCTGATATCTCACCTTCCTCTGGACAGGAGAGGTCCTTTAGAGAGTATTGTAGATATTGTATCGGGATTTAATATACTAGAAAACTGGCTGCTGGAACCTGGTGCTTGTCATTGTCTTGTAGAGGGTTATCACCGCCATGGTCTATGCAGAGGTCTGAGACTGAGTCTTTATATGGCTTTGAAATGATGGATTATTAAATAGAAGCAGACTGTAGAGATCAATGATCCTTGCTTATACCAGTGATTTTATAACATAGCTGATTAGTCTACCTAAGAACAAGAAATGGAAAATCCTCTATAGACTTAAAGGAAATGTATTTACTTAAAGGGGTTTTCCGGGAGTACAACATTGATGACCTATCCTCAGGACCTCTAATCAGTGGAGGTCTGATCTCTCGCACCCTGCCAATCAGCCATTTGAAGAGGCCAAGCACAGTGCGGTGCATTTTTTAGTGGCTGTGCTTGGTATTGCAGCCCGGACCCAATCACTTGAATGGGACTGAGCTGCACACAGGCTATCTAAGGCTGAGTTCACACGAGCGTGACAGATTTGGTCCGGATGCGTTCAGGGTGCGTTCAGTTAAACTCGCACCATTTTGCAAGCAAGTTCAGTCAGTTTTGGCTGCAATTGCGTTTAGTTGTTCAGTTTTTTCCGCGCGGATGCAATGCGTTTTGATGCGTTTTTCACGCGCGTGATAAAAAACTGAAGGTTTACAAACAACATCTCCTAGCAACCATCAGTGAAAAACGCATTGCATCCGCACTTGCTTGCAGATGCAATGCGTTATTAACGCAGCCCCATTCACTTCTATGGAGCCAGGGCTGCGTTAAAAACGCAGAATATAGAACATGCTGCGATTTTAAAGCATTGCAGAAGTGATGCGTGAAAAAAAATGCTCATGTGCACAGCCCCATTGAAATGAATGGGTCAGGATTCAGTGCAGGTGCAATGCGTTCACCTACTGCATTGCACCCGCGCGGAAATCTCGCCCGTGTGAACTCAGCCTTACTGTTCAACGTGATGGCACTGATGTAGGTATGGGCACCAGAGCTCACCGAAGCACTTTCTTCAAATAGCCAATTGGCTGGTGTGCCACAAGTCAGATATTGATGATCTTGAGGACTGAATACTCTACTCCTGGAAAACTCACTCAATGTTATTTACTGACTTTCAAGGCTACTTATGCACAGCACTTGTAAGAAGGGTTCTCCAAGTGGCTTTTCAACCATAGAAAACGAAGATACTGACAAGATTAGCACCTCGCTGGTCATACACAATACGGCAGGTCAACATTCACTTCTCTTTCCATATCATAGAAGACCACATTTATTTCACGTGAAATAAACTGCAGATATACAGTGGATAATCAATGAATACATAGAATGTAATTAATATAATAGCAAATTATATACAATATATAATTAGAAATGTTCCTCCCACTAATTGTCAGATATACAAATCACAGTAATCTCAGCCCTGGAGAATTGATTCTACCCTCGTTCTCTGACACAGATGGCAGCAGGATAGAAAGGCATATGGCAGTGGTACAACCATGAGTCTGGTAGGTAATTCTAATGATGTGATCAATACAACATCAAGCACCCTATAGATATCTGGTTATCGACTTTTGACTTAATTTATACCTAAATGCAGATATTTTGAGCCTCGTACTTGTCTGAATGTGTATGTAATTTACTTACACAATGCCATAAATCAGCAAATAAAAGGGACAATTTCAAGTAATTGGCCTGACTCATAAATGCGGGCACGCGGTGCGTGGAAAACGAATACACACATTAAAGTCAATGGATACGTGTGCTGTCCGTGAAGACCAGGGCAGCTCACCTTCCGTGATTCACTGACGTAGGAAAGAGGCCTCAATGGGAAAAAGGTTCGGTCAATGTTCCTATACTTGAAACAGCCAGGTAAGTGTAATGGGGGTAGGAAGAGGTCTATCATAAGTATTTTGGTCAAGTGAAGTGCATCGCCTTCTGATTAATATGTTCTTGGCCTTGCTCCTGCCTGCCGGTCTCTGACCATGTCTTACTCTCGGCTGGAGCTGAAAGGTCCGGAATACGCTGTATGCCCAGAGTGTATTTTAGCAGCTAGATAGATAGTTCCATCATTTATCACATCCACTCTACGCTCCTTCTCACTCTGTGTCTCTGAGCCTCCCCGCTCTGTGCAATCTGTCCATGCATTCTGCTGGGAGATTCAGCTCTTCCACCGCGCGAGGCTCGCTCCTGTATTTAGAGACAGTTCTGTGCTTGCGCAGCTGTTCTGATTTGGAAGAAGGCTCAGAAAGCAAAGAAAGGCGCAGGCAGTGAGAACATTGCTGGACCTCTCAACCAAACAAACATGGTCTTCATCTGACCAACATCTCTATGGCCGGCTGTACAATTCGATAAACATACTATAACCTAGGTAAAATTTACCGGCCAAGCTCAGTCTGCTACGGGGGTGACCTACTCTCATTCCTACTTATGGTACATACGGGGGGATGTAAAGCATCGTTACAAACTGGTGCATTGTTAATCACTGTCCTTTTATTGTCAAATGGTGACCATGTTGTAGGCGCAGGGGCTATGGCTGGCCTGGCCGCTCATATGCGTCGTGTTTTGTCATCTCATCTAACCAGGCCCCATCTATTAACAAAAAAGTAAAATATTGCAGCTGCCGGCACTTGTATAGGAATGGAGTGGGACTGTTAGTACAGGGGCCCCACTATCTCCGGCACATGTATAGGAATGGAGTGGGACTGTTAGTACAGGGGCCCCACTATCTCCGGCACATGTATAGGAATGGAGTGGGACTGTTAGTACAGGGGCCCCACTATCTCCGGCACATGTATAGGAATGGAGTGGGACTGTTAGTACAGGGGCCCCACTATCTCCAGCACCTATATAGAAATGGAGTGGCACTGTTAGTATAGGGGCCCCACTATCTCCAGAACCTGTATAGGAATGGAGTGGCACTGTTAGTACAGGGGCCCCACTATCTCCAGCACCTGTATAGGAATGGAGTGGCACTGTTAGTACAGGGGCCCCACTATCTCCAGCACCTGTATAGGAATGGAGTGGCACTATTAGTACAGGGGGCCCACTATCTCCAGCACCTGTATAGGAATGGAGTGGCACTGTTATTACAGGGGCCCCACTATCTCTAGCACCTGTATAGGAATGGAGTGGCACTGTTATTACAGGGGCCTTACTATCTACAGCACCTGTATAGGAATGGAGTGGCACTGTTAGTACAGGGGCCCCACTATCTCCAGCACCTGTATAGGAATGGAGTGGCACTGTTATTACAGGGGCCCCACTATCTCTAGCACCTGTATAGGAATGGAGTGGCACTGTTATTACAGGGGCCTTACTATCTCCGGCACCTGTATAGGAATGGAGTGGGACTGTTAGTACAGGGGCCCCACTATCTCCGGCACCTGTATAGGAATGGAGTGGGACTGTTAGTACAGGGGCCCCACTATCTTCGGCACCTGTATAGGAATGGAGTAGGACTGTTACTACAGGGGCCCCACTATCTCCAGCACCTGTATAGGAATGGAGTGAGACTGTTAGTACAGGGGCCACACTATCTCCAGCACCTGTATAGAAATGGAGTGGCACTGTTAGTACAGGGGCCCCACTATCTCCAGCACCTGTATAGGAATGGAGTGGGACTGTTAGTACAGGGGCCCCACTATCTCCAGCGCCTGTAGAGGAATGGAGTAGGACTGTTAGTACAGGGGCCCCACTATCTCTAGCACCTGTATAGGAATGGAGGGGGACTGTTAGTACAGGGGCCCTACTATCTCCAGCACCTGTATAGGAATGGAGTGGCACTGTTAGTACAGGGGCCCCACTATCTCCGGTACATGTATAGGAATGGAGTGGGACTGTTAGTACAGGGGCCCCACTATCTCCAGCACCTGTATAGGAATGGAGTAGGACTGTTAGTACAGGGGCCCCACTATCTCCAGCATCTGTATAGGAATGGAGTGGCACTGTTATTACATCGGCCCCACTATCTCCTACTGCAAAGGGTTGGCATACCTCTAAACAGTGACTCATTTGGATGGTATTGCCCCATCAGTTTCTTGCCAGGCAAGTAGCTGTAGAGGCACTTGGTCACTGGAGCACTACAACTCCAGTCATTCCCTGCTCACAACCCGTACCTATCCATCTTCTTGCATGCCCCAATGATTTTTAAAGGGACCCCCCACAACAGCATTTAAGACCAGTTTTGCAAATTCCCCTATTAGCCAGATATCAATTTCACTCGCAAATCTGATTTGATATCTATTAAGGAATGTTGGACCAGTCAACTCGACATGTCTGCAATTCAACAAAAATTCTGAGAATCGATTTGTCAATTGTGTTCTTTGGGCTGGCAAATCAATAAAATCATGAAGAAGGAATCGCTCATCAGATTAATCAAATCCTATTCCACTGGACCCCATTATCCTCAGTTGGCATCGGCTGATACAAGTCCTATCTCCTATAGGCTTCATGCACACGAACATTGTGCATCCATTCTGCGCATTGGGGACCGCAATTTTCGGTTCCCAATGTACAGGCAACGTCCGTGCGGCGGCTGGGATGGATCAAGACCCATTCAACTCCGTAGTGCTTCCGTGGGGTTCCGATCCATGCTTGTGTTCCGCATCTCCGTGATTGAGGACCCATTCAAGTAAATGGGTCCACATCCGTGATGCGAAGTGCACACGGGCCGGTGCTCGTGTACTGCGGACCCGCCGTGTGTTCGTGTGCAAGAGGCCATAGAAATTTAAATTTAAATCTATCTGAGCCACCAATGTATTCATTCTGTTTGCTTCTCGCCTTTAATAAAGGAGTTGTGATAACATGAAATATAATAGTCATTTTATTTGCATTACCCCAGTTCTCAGATATGCTCCGTCCCCATAGATGTTGCCTCTAAATGTCTATGGGTCGGGCAGAATTTATAACCTGCCAGCAGACTCCAGCTGTTAAGGAAAGCACGGTTCAGCGCTCTATTACCCAGGGGCATATGTATGAACTGGGTTCTGTTTTCCATAATCATAATATAAGTAAAATCCCTGCAAGGCATTCCATATATAAAGTATAGGCATTAAATGAATTAAATCCCAAAGCCGTACGGATCTGTTCACATTTATTACTGTTGCATGTTTATTGTGTCTGGAAAATCCATGTATGGAAGCCATGCCTAGCTCCGGGCAATGGTAATGTGTGTCATGTAACATGGTGCAAGGCTGGAGCTTCTCTCCACATATCAAACATACGTATCCAGACTGAAGGGAAGCAGGGTTCCTGGACCATCAAATGGCAGGTCAACGATGGGCAAGAAGACATATGAAGAGCTGAAACTGGGTCATATGAGGTGAAAATCCAAACTAAAAAAAAAAAACTAGGCAAAAGAAAAAATGTGTAAATGTTCGGAAAAGAGGAGGGAGGGTAGCACAAGGAAAGTGAGAAGAACTACACGGGAGGAAGTGGTAGACTGCTAGACTAAGTAATGGGCATGGGAGGAAGAACATTTAGAAATTCAGTGTTGGAATAGGGAACAGACAGAATGGTGGTGGACGGATATAGGGTTAAATCCAAAGAAGAGTAGAAAAAGGTGGCAAGTTAGACGCTCTCGAAGAGGGTACCAGCTGACACATACATGGAGTGGTAACTCTGGGGGAGCAGCAGGTAGACTGTGTCCTGAACCCCTGGTCACACTAGACAAGTATCTGTCAGCAGTATCCTCCAAGTCCCGGTGCGTCCTGCCACCTCGCCATCACCCTATGCTGCTTTTAAACCAAATCAGCACTGCAATGCAGCTCCGTTCTTTGGGCAAGGCAAAGTGGATAGGGAGAAGACGGACCTGTGCTTGGGTGAGGAGGAAAAGGTTTGGGTGGGGGGGGGGGGATAAAAGCTTGGTACCAAGAGAGGCGCCTTCAATGAAAAGTGAGAATCTATAACCATCTGTAGGACACACAACGAAATCTATCAGTCAATACGGTCTCCACCGGCCAGAGAGAAGGCATTGATTTAGCAGTAACAGAACGGGCCATCCATCTTCTTGCACACTGACATAAATGGCACATTTGCACCTTATTTTATTTTATTTTTTGCACCCCATCTATTTAATGAACGCATTTGCCTTCGAAAAGCGGTGTCATCAGGCGGCTAATGGAAGAAGAGTAGCAGACCACCTGGGAGAGTTCCCACCATGCCCTGATTATATTCTGTTATCTGCAGCTGTGAAACAGAACATTTATTTTTATTAAAGAAAGCAGCCGGTGTCTGCACCGCTCCATCTGTTCCATCCGAGCATCGATCAGGAAACTAATAATAATACTGTAATTAGCGCGCGCGCTGTGATTAGTAGTCTGCATTGTCTCCTCGACGCGAAAACTTAACTACCTTGTTGCTTCTCTATAACAGGTGCTTCCCATTGAGATGCATGTAAACACCTCCACTGCCTGCAACCTATTACAAGACAGCATTAACTTTGTATTCGTGTCAACCCTTGGGCCCCCCTGCTGTCTTCCCTGGGCTGCAGAGCTTGCACTCTACACCTGAGTTCTAAGCTGGCAGCTTCACCTGCTGTCACAGACCTTTGGTGTAACCACCTATTGCGATTCTACGGGATACGTTGAAAATACGACACAAAAGCCTGTAAGGTCCACCGATCACGAACACAGGACCCCCCCCCCCCCCCCCAAAATCAGACCACACTTAACCCCTTCGGGTAGAGACTTTCCCATAAACAGGACAGGCTTACCTTCCACAGCTTGAACTTGCCAAACCAGAGATAACAGCAGCATCCAGTTTAGTTCCATGGTGGGATGTGAAGAGGTTACTTTATACCAAAAATAATAAGCATAAATGTTACTAACTAAGAAACATAGTATCAACAATACGCTGCAGCCCAAAAAATCTTCAGGGTGCCCCCTCACAGCAGTGTTAAATCCTTATTTGCCATAGAACTGTCCATTCCTCTTGCTGATGAGCATCATTTAAGTCTCAGGTTGGAGATGCATTTTGCGGCACTGTATGGAGAGCTGTGTGTGCATGCATGACAGCCAAGGTATCATCGGGGAGCACCATGCAGAGGACGCGTGCATGGATGTCAGTGCATGTGTGTGTGCATGTTGGTGTGGGGTGTGGGGGATTGTAAATGAGGCTATCCCAGGTTCACATTGCAAGCAGTAGTAAAGTGTTCACTGAAGGAGCACAGGCACTGAGACTGAAAGGGGGGGGAGTAATCACCCCCCCACTCACACAACTCCCATCTTCCATATCACCCCCCCTCCTTTTTCATCCTGTCTGAATTCTACACACCCCTCACACCTCCCAGCCAATCAAAGAGCAAAAGGAACACGCACCCCCCCTTCTCCAATCAATAGGAGCCCCTCCTTTCCCTACTATTGTTGAAAGAAAATTACTTACATTGACCTGTAGAAAGAAATACCATGACTTAGCTTGTCTGTGCCATACTGCCATCTAGTGGCCAAAACATCTCCCCGCAACAAAAGTTTAGGCAAAGAGTTGGATTCCCAGGAACAATAGGGAAACGTCATACATGTCTGGAATTTCTGTGATAGGGAAGCAATTTTACATTAGTTATGTGAAAAAAAAAAGGACAGGGCTATTATCTGACATGGACTAAAAATTCACACACTATAAGGTTCAATTATGGGCCCCTCACTATCCTTAATACACTATTTCTCTTACTTTATTTAAAAAGTTGAAATCATAACTGCACAGTTTTAGGGGCTTGCCCAGTTTTACAAACGTATAGTAGAACGGGATAGACTTTCTAGGTCCCGCTATTGATGGGAAGTATAATTATATAATAAAACCATATACACACACATGGAAAAAATTGTTGGTACCCTTCCTTTAAAGAAAGAAAAACCCACAATTGTCACCAAAATTACATCAAACTGATAAAAGTATTAAGAAATAAACATTTACTGAAAATCAGATGACGAAAATCAGACATTGCTTCTGAATTGTGGTTCAACTGAATGATTTAAAAAAACAAACTAATGAAACTGGCCTAGACAAAAATGATGGTCCCCCTAGAAAAGACTGAAAATAATTTGTCCATAGGGACATGTTAAACTACAGTGTGTCCTGTAATTAGCATCACAGGTTTCTTCGAACTTGTAAGTCTTCCTATTGAAAGGGTGAAAAGTAGATGTGGCCGCCAGAGGAAAATTGATGACAAATTGAAGAGACGATAATGTGAATGGTAACCAAAGAGCCCAGATTAGATGTGAACTCCAGGGTCAAAATACAGCAGTGTCAGATCGCACCATCCGTCACTGTCTTAGCCAAAGTGAACTTAATGGAAGACGACCAAGGAGGAAACCGCTGTTGAAAGCAAATTATAAAAAAGAAAGACTGGAATTTGTCGAAATGCATATTAACCAGCCACAAAGCTTCTGGGAGAATGTCCTTCGGACAGCTGTGACAAAAACTAGTCACATCAGCTCAAAGTTCATAGATGTAAAAATGAAGCATACAAAGAACATTGTACCTACTGTGATACATGGAGGAGGCTCGGTTATGTTTTAGGGCTGCTTTGGTGCATCTGGCACAGGGTGTCTTGCATCTGTGAAGGGTACAATATAATCTCAAGACTATCAGGGTAATTTGGATAAAAATGTGCTGCCCGGTGTCAGAAAGCTTGGTCTCAGTCATACGCCATGGGTCCTCCAACAGGATAATGACCACAAACACAGATAAAAACATCCGAAAATGGCTAAGAGGAAATTATTGGACTATTCTGAAGTGACTTTCTAAGAGCCCTGATCTAAATCCTATTGAACATCTGTGGAAGGAGCTGAAACATGCAGTCTGGAGAAGCCACCCTTCAAACCTGATACAGCTGGAGCAGTTTGCTCATGAGGAGTGGGCCAAATACCTATGGACAGGTGGAGAAGTCTCACTGAGAGTTACAGAAATCGCTTGATTGCAGTAATTGCCTCAAGACACCATCATATGTATCCAGGCCTTTTTCATTAGTTTGTTTTATAAATTATTCAGTTGGCTTCATGAGGGATCATGTCAGACTAATTTAATCAGTTTCTATGAGGAGGTAAGTTCTAGACTTGACAGCGGCGAATGAATGGATGTCGTATATCTGGACTTCTCCAAAGCATTTGACACTGTACCACATAACAGGTTAGTATATAAAATGAGAATGCTCGGACTGGGAGAAAATGTCTGTATGTGGGTAAGTAACTGGCTGAGTGATAGAAAACAGAGGGTGGTTATTAATGGTACACACTCAGATTGGGTCACTGTCACTAGTGGAGTACCTCAGGGGTCGGTATTGGGCCCTATTCTCTTCAATATATTTATTAATGATCTTGTAGAAGGCTTGCACAGTAAAATATATTTTTGCAGATGACACTAAACTATGTAAAGTAATTGACACGGAAGAGGACAGTATACTACTACAGAGGGATCTGGATAGATTGCAGGCTTGGGCAGAGAAGTGGCAGATGAGGTTTAACACTGATAAATGTAAAGTTATGCACATGGGTAGGAATAATCAAAGTCACCCATACATACTAAATGGTAAAACACTCGGTAACACTGACATGGAAAAGGACCTAGGAATTTTAATAAACAGCAAACTAAGCTGTAAAAAACTGTGTCAGGCAGCTGCTGCCAAGGTCAATAAGATAATGGGTTGCATCAAAAGGGGCATAGATGCCCGTGATGAGAACATAGTCCTGCCACTTTACAAATCACTAGTCAGCACCACACATGGAGTCCTGTGTACAGTTCTGGGCTCCTGTGAACAAGGCAGACATAGCAGAGCTGGAGAGGGTTCAGAGGAGGGCAACTAAAGTAATAACTGGAATGGGGCAACTACAGTACCCTGAAAGATTATTAACATTAGGGTTATTCACTTTAGAAAAAAGATGACTGAGGGGAGATCTAATTACTATGTATAAATATATCAGGGGTCAGTACAGAGATCTATCCCATCATCTATTTATCCCCAGGACTGTGACTGTGACGAGGGGACATCCTCTGCGTCTGGAGGAAAGAAGGTTTGTACACAAACATAGAAGAGGATTCTTTACGGTAAGAGCAGTGAGACTATCGAACTAAGTTAATATGAATCACAATGTCTGATTTTCATTAGTGGATTTTTGGTAAATTTGTATTTATTATAACTTTTGGATTTTTCTACTTATTTCAGTTACGATTGTGGGTTTTTCTTTCTTTAGTGGAAAGGTACCAACAATTTTGTCCACCATTTGTATCCATAAAATGTTCCAATTTAAACTATAAAATAGTTAGAAAATCAATACGTAATGCAACACTGTGTGTGGTAAAGTGCTGGAAGGGTTGCATATTTCACCCATTGGGTGAGATAGAAATAATCTAGAAGGCTGTATTTGTTTCAGCCAAGGCTAGTTTGCTGTTGCCCATTGTTCAGATTTTTTTGTGGGCTGTTTTTTTTTTTTGATGACGTCATTGCACCGCCTGAGCCGTACAGCGCGGGACACAGGCCGAAAGAGGCCTGCAACTCATCGCTGCTAGCCTGGTGAAGGTAAGTATAAGTGTTTTTTTTTTAATATGGTACTACTACTGGCGCATGATTGGGGGGCATCTATGGGGTAAACCTGTTGCTGGAACATGATTGGTGAGCATCTATGGGGGCACTTGTTACTGGCACATGATTGGGGGGCATCTATGGAGGCACCTGTTACTGGCGCATAATTGGAGGGCATCTATGGGGGAACTTATTACTGGCACATGATTGGAGGGCATCTATGGGGGCACTTGTTACTGGCACATTATTGACGGGCATCTATGGGGGCACATCTTACTGGCACATTATTGGGGGACATTGTGGGGGCATCTACGGGGTACTTCTAACTGGCACATTATTGGGGGCACTAGTGGGGCATCTACTGAGGCCGAAAAGAAGGGTTATTTTATATGGGCGGAAAGGGGGGAGAGAAACACTATGGGGGCTTCTACTGAGGCCACAAAGAAGGGGTATTTTATATGGGGGCTCTGTATTGGGGCACTTTATACTGGGGCACATTATGGTGGGTACTATGGGGAAGGGGAGAGAGTACTATGGGCTCATATGTGGTTAAATGTCACCTATTTGTTTGTAATTTTTAAAATCTGACAAATGTGAAAGACAAATGTGACTGTTTTTAAATAAGGTTAGAGCTGTACAATAGGTTGAATAAAATAGTCTGCTCTATAAGCACTACATTATTTTCTGTCCGCCACCACAAAACAATCTGGAAGTACCCCTCCCGAGACCAGGCTCTGGATCCACCACTGGGATCAGGGACAACATTTTCATGGAGTTGGTATGTTCTCTCCAGTTTCTCCCACACTCCAATACACACTCACCTAAAGAATTATTAGGAACACCTGTTCTATTTATCACTAATGCGATTATCTAGTCAACCAATCACATGGCAGTTGCTTCAATGCATGTAGGGTTGTGGTCCTGGTCAAGACAATCTCCTGAACTCCAAACTGAATGTCAGAATGGGAAAGAAAGGTGATTTAAGCAATTTTGAGCGTGGCATGGTTGTTGGTGCCAGACGGGCAGGTCTGAGTATTTAACAATCTGCTCAGTTACTGGGATTTTCACGCACAACCATTTCTAGGGTTTACAAAGAATGGTGTGAAAAGGGAAAATCGCAGCATGCTCTATTTTGTGCGTTTTTCACGTAATGCAAGCCCCATAGAAATGAATGGGGTTGCGTGAAAATCGCAAGCATCTGCAAGTGTGGATGCGGTGCGATTTTCACGCACGGTTGCTAGGAGACGATCGGGATGGAGACCCGATCATTATTATTATTTTCCTTATAACATGGTTATAAGAGAAAATAATAGCATTCTGAATACAGAATGCATAGTAAAATAGCACTGGAGGGGTTAAAAAAAAATATATATTTTTTTAACTCATCTTAATCTACTTGCTCGCGTAGCCCGGCATCTCTTCTGTCTCTTTCTATGCTGATTGCAGGACCTGTGGTGACCTCACTTCGGTCATCACATGATCCATCACCATGGTAAAAGATCATGTGACGGACCATGTGATGACCGGAGTGACGTCACCACAGGTCCTGCAATCATCAAAGAAAGAGACAGGAGAGAGCTGCGCGAGCAAGTGGATTAAGGTGAGTTAAATTATTATTATTATTTTAACCCCTCCAGTGCTATTTTACTATGCATTCTGTATTCAGAATGCTATTATTTTCCCTTATAACCATGTTATAAGGGAAAATAATACAATCTTCAGAACATCAATCCCAAGCCCGAACTTCTGTGAAGAAGTTCGGGTTTGGGTACCAAACATGCGTGATTTTTCTCACGCGCGTGCAAAACGCATTACAATGTTTGTTCCCGCAATGCACCCGCCTCTTATCCGGGCCAAAAATATGACGCCCGTGTGAAAGAGGCCTTAGGCTTTATTTTTTTGTGATTAGTGTCTGCGTCTTTTGTGTGTGGGAAAAAAAAAGTATTTTAGTCCTAGTGTTTTAGGGTTTAGTTAGTGTTATAATTTGTGTTTCCTTCTTTTGTCAGTGAAAAAAAAAATAAAAAACTATAAAAAAGTATTTTAGTCCTAGTATTTTAGGCTTTATTTTTTGTGATTAGTGTCTGCGTTTTTTGTGTGAAACCCCCCCCCCCAAAAAAAAGTCTTTTAGTCCTAGTGTTTTAGGCTTTAGTTAGTGTTTTGATTTGTGTTTGCGTCTTTTATCAGTGAAAAAAAAACAAAAAAAAACAAAAAACTAAATGTTTTTTACTCCTAGTGTTTTTAGGCTTTGTTTTCTTTGTGATTAGTGTCTGCGTTTTTTGTGTGTTAAAAAAAAAGTCTTTTAGTCCTAGTTTTTTAGGCTTTATTTTTTTGTGATTTGTGTTTGCTCTTTTGTCAGTGAAAAATAAAAAGTCTTTTAGTCCTAGTGTTTAAAGCATTAGTTAGTGTTTTGATTTATGTTTGTGTCTTTTGTCAGTGAAAAAAAAAGCACAAAAAACAAAAAAAAGTCTTTTAGTCCTAGTGTTTTAGGCTTTATTTTTTTGTGATTTGTGTTTGCTCTTTTGTCAGTGAAAAATAAAAAGTCTTTTAGTCCTAGTGTTTAAAGCATTAGTTAGTGTTTTGATTTATGTTTGTGTCTTTTGTCAGTGAAAAAAAAGGCAAGAAAAAACTAAAAAAAGTTTTTGGGTCCTAGTGTTTGAGGCATTTAATTTTATTTTTATTAGTGTCTGCGTCTTTTGTGTGTGCAAAACAAAAAAAATAATTTAATTTTAAAGTTTTTAGGTTTATTGTATATTTTAGTTCATTATTGCCCCATAGTCCCCACCCCAAAAGTTTGCCCAAATTCCCTCTTTATTTTATTTAATTTTTTTGGGTGTGTTTTTAACCACTTCCCATCTGGGCCATTTGCCTCCTTCCTGACCAGGCCTAATTTTGCAAAAGTGACATATCTCACTTTATGTGGTAATAACTTTGGAACGCCTTTACTTATCCAAGTCATTCAGAGATTGTTTTCTCGTGACACATTGTACTTAAAATTTTTAAATTGCCAAAACCCACTTTTTAAGGACCAGTTCAGGTCTGAAGTCACTTTGTGGGGCCTACATAGTGGATACCCTCATAAATGACCACATTGTAGAAACTAAACTCCTCAAGTTATGCAAAACCGATTTTACAAACTTTGTTAGCCCTGTAGGCGTTCCAGAAGATTTAAAGGAAAATGGAGATCAAATTTTAAAATAGTGACCCAGGAACCTTTGGAGATCGTCATGATAGACTACCTAATGGTGGGCCATCCAACAGTGGGCACCAGTACTGCCTCGTAATGGTGGACCACTTCACCAAATTTGCGGTGGTGACCGCCACCAAGGACCAGACCGCTGAGTCAGCAGCTCGAGCCCTATGCCAAGATTTCATCCGAGTGTACGGGTGTCCACAACGCATCCACTCTGACCAAGGGGCTTGCTTTGAGGGACATGTAATGAAAGAAGTTCAACGTATCTACGGAATAAAGAAGTCGCACACGACTCCATACCATCCCCAAGGAAACGGAGCCTGCGAACGATTTAATAGAACTCTGCTACAGATGGTGCGGACTTTGGAGGAGGACAAGAAGTTACAGTGGCCTCAGTTCTTGTCTGAGATGGTGTGGGCCTATAACAATCAGGTCCATTCTACAACGGGGTATTCTCCTTATACTCTCCTCTTTGGACGGTCTGGGCGAAGTGTCGGAGAGTTACAGTTAAATGATGTGGATGGGTTCCCTCCAAGAGATCCAGCCTCCTGGGTGCGAGCACACCGGCAGAGACTTGAGACAGTTCATCGATTGGTGCGACAGCGTCTGCAAGAAAATTCTCATCCTGATAAGACCCCGGTGCAAAGGGCACCATTGCAGCCAGGTGACCTGGTGCTGGTACGTGTCAAGAAGCCTCAAGGAAAATTGGAAAGCAGGTGGGAGGCTGTGCCATATGGTGTAGTTGCCCGCAAGTATGCAAATGGGCCTGTGTACGAAGTTCAGAAGGAAGGAACTGATTGTGTCCGAGTACTTCACAGAAATATGTTGCGCCTGTGTCAATCTGAAGAAGCAAATTGTGATGGAACTGATAATGTCAACGAGCTCCCACAGTCCGAGACTGGTGGTGTGGAATGGGCTTACGATGATGAGGATGATTGTTGGCCAATCCCCGCTCCTGAGGATGTTCCACCTGTGACTAGTGTGCCCCCAGCCTGTGCCCCCTATGATGCGGAGTCTGCTGGTCCTTCTCAGCCTATGGCTACAGTACCCCAGAGTATACCAGTGGTTCTCAGACGCACCACTAGACCAAATGCTGGCATTCCCCCTGTTCGGTATGCGCAGGACGAGTTTATTTGGCCTGCCATACAACGGTACATTACCACTCTACATATAAGAGTACAGCCCTCTGGATATTCAGTCATTGGCAGGGACTGCCAATCTTAAAGTGGGGGGGAATATGTAAGAAACAGTCATGTAATGTGTCTAAGTTTCGTTATCCTGGTAAACTGTTAAAATTTAATGTATGTAATGTATAATGCTATTCCAGTAATACAGATAAATGTAAATGCCTGCAGTATTCGTTTGGTCAGTAGATGGCAGCATAGGACCAATTTGCATTGGAGTTTACCATAGAGAAAGTGTATTAATGTGGTAGTGGCTCTTTAAAACAGCAGTCAAGTGTTGAAGTGACACGCCCCTTATGATGTCAGCCTGCCTCAGTGTGAGCAGGAGGAATGAGGAAGAGAGGCTGGAACTATAACGGCTGCCATCTTGGCTAGAAAGAAAGCAAGTTCTGTGCTGTGTAAGACGTGTGTGGAGATACTAAAGGACGTTCCTGTGCAGCCAAGCTGTGTGAACTTCAGTCTAGAGACGGATGGAGTATAAAGAAACCGTGCATTTAGTGAAGCCAAGTTAAAAAGGACTGTGTGCAGCAACTAACCTGTGGAGCCGACATTGGGCTGAGTGGATTGCCCCAAACAGTAAAGAGACTCACAGTGCTGTCGAGGTACCGGACAGTCACTGTAAAATTCTGGATTATATCCATCTGGTTTCCGGCCTGCTGAGGAGGACTTCTTTGTTGCGGATCCTGTGCTGGTTATAAAGGAAAAGGACGACATCGGGCCCCACCGTGCACTTCCACAAACTGTAAGAGTTCCACTTGGACCACTGGGATAAGGGGGGTGCGCACCCGCTTGAAAGTTAGGGTCAGTTAGGGATAGTTCCTGGGACTGCTATTCCTTAGTGTCCGCACTGCGAACACGGACACAGCAAAGGTGGAAATTGTTGTAGTATTTGACTTGAATTGTTCATACTGTTTTATTGTTAACCTGCTTTTATTAATTGATAGTAAATGCAATTTTCTTAATCTTGACTTCTGCGTACGCACTCTTTTCTGGTTGCGGAGTCATACCACCTGCCTTGCTCTCGGTTCACAAAGACACACTGGACCTCATGTTCTGGCCGCACAACAGGCTCAGGTCCAGATGTGGCTGACACCCGAAGGCTAGAGGCAGGTATGGTTGTCTGTGACAATGGCAGCAACTTCCTGGCCGCCCTCCATGCTAGCAGTCTCACACACATGCCCTGCATGGCACATGTCCTCAAACTTGTGGTACAGAAGTTCCTACGCACATACCCAAGGTTGAGTGACATTTTTCAAAGGGTACAGAGGATTGCCAGCCACTTCAGACGATCCCCAACGGCCACCTCATCCCTGTCCAAACTGCATCAGGACAACAGACTGCCCCCTCACAGGCTGATTGTGGACAGTGTGACGCGGTGGAACTCCACCCTCCACATGCTGGAGAGGTGGTGGGAGCAGCGACAGGTGGTCAAGGAATACCTGCTGGACCAAGACACTTCAGGGCCATCACACCCACACCCCTACATCACCAATGTGGAGTGGGGGCAAATACACCAGGTCTGTCACATCTTGGCCCCATTTGAGCAGGCAACAAAGATGGTCAGTGGGGAGCATGTCGGCATCAAGGACGTGCTCCCCATAGTGTTCCTACTGGACAGGACACTAGATCACCTGCTTGATGCTAGGGAGAGTGCCTTGGTGGAGCAAGAATAGCCAACAATGCTCCACCAAGACCAGGACAAGGAGGAGGAGGAAGAATTTGTTGAGGAGTTTGGTGAGCAGCAGCAGCAGGAGGAGGGGGAGGAGGAGGAGGAGGAAGAGGAGGAGGAAGAGGACCAAGAAGTCATGGTCCTGGGCAGCAAAGAAGAGTCACAGTGGACTGTATTCTTCCCCATGGCAGCCCACATGCTGCAATACTTCAGGAGGAAAATTAATGAGAGGGATGATTTTAGTGGGCCACCCTTTTAGACCCTCGCTGCAAGGGGAAACTGGAGCAGTTCATCCCAGCCAGCCGGAGGGATGCCTGTATGCAAAACCTGCAGGCCTGTCTGATCCCCTGGCTGAAGAAGGCAAACCCTATGCCTCATGCTCTAGTTCTCCCCGCCCATCTCACTCAGCAGGTGGCTGGCCCCAGCAGCACCAGCCAAGCATGTGACCTTATGGGGGAGATGAAGTTGTTCTACCAGTCTGCGCGACCCAGTAGCAGCAGCAGTAGTCACCACCAGTGGCTGGCCCGCATGATGGAAGACTACATGGGGTCCATCGGTGCTTCCGACTGCATGAGCACCGACGACCCCATGGAGTACTGGGTTGCCAGTCTGGAGACCTGCCGTGAGCTCGCTCAGTATTCGCTGCAGTTACTGTCTTGCCCCCCCTCCAGCGTACTATCTGAGCGGATATTCATCACGGCAGGTGGGGTGGTCACCGACAAGCGGACCTGTCTGTCCACAGACCCCGTACAGCACTACGCCGGGTTCATTTCCCCTTCCCGTCGGTGATGACTTAACCACGGTCCCAAGTTGCTGGCCGGGTGCTCGGCGGCTGCCTCCAGTGCGCAGCCTGGATCATCGATCACAGGTCAGGCTGCTGTATAAGCCTTTAGCTGTGATGCTTGACTACAAACGGGGGGTAGTGTCACAGAACCTAGGGCAGACATCACTAGGAAGGGGCTGACAGGCACCAGGGAGCACCAACACTGTCATCCAGCAAAGAGGAGTTAGTAGTCTGTTCTGTAGCCACCATGTGTTCACCAAGAAATAGAACTGCAGGTAAACTTAATCCACAAAACGAATGCAGCTCTGTTTCATCTCTGTCGACTTGGCATAGAAAATGAGAGCCGGTAGGTTCATGAAGAACGTACAGCAATCCGTTACGATACTCTTTTTAGGTCTGGAGGGGGAGAAGAATGCAGGGCTTCAAGTGAGAGATGGGTTACATTCGAATAGGATGAGCCACATGTATATATCTATCTACCCCATCTCTCCCTGAAGTACATCAGAAATTGAGTAAAAAAACATTTCCCGAACTTGGGTTTTTCTTCCAAGCGGTACCTTTGAACCGAACCCGAGTTCGGGAAATGTTTTTTTACAGTATATCAATTTCTGAAGTTATTATGAGAAGTCTCGCGAGACTTTGCAAAGTAATAACTTCGGCTCATCGGTTCCAATACATTCTCGGAGCGCTCGCTCCATACAGTATTGAAGCTAAGTTTTATGCGATTCGCTCATCCCCATTCTTAACATACCACTTGTTTAAAAAAACACCACGCTGTCACTTGTGTCATGGGTAAAGATAAGCTAAGTTATTGAAAATTCCATTTGACTGCTTTGCCAAATTTTACTAAGAAATTCGCTTTGTCACAAAGCCCATTTCTTTGTATGTAGCAGGCGTAATGATGGGGAACAGTGATGGCGCCGCCCTCCGTCATTGAACCCCTCAGATCCTGCATTCATCGCTGGTCATTGCATCTGAGATTAACATTGAGGGCTTTCAGGGGTTAATCGGATAAAAAAATACTCATCTTATCCATTTACCGTACAGTATTAGAATGGATTGGCTCCGATGAGACGAAGTTATTACATCAAAATTGATCAACACGTCATACACATCCCAAAATGGTATCCATGAAAAATACAGATCACTAGAGCACTGAAAAGCAGGGGGGCCAGGTATCAACCCAACCTGAGGATAGGCCATCAATATATGAATCCCACAAAACCCTTTTAAAGTGACATATAGCTATGGGTGAAGTCATGATTGACAGGAATAATCAGCCTGTTTAAAAAACACTGTGCTGTCAGATTTGTTGGCTCAGTACAGTATTGAAACAAAGTTTTATGCAAATCGACTTCGGATGTTTCATCTGAAGTCGATTCTCTCATCCCTAGTTAAGACGTCAAATGTGCTTTTAGATATATATGTCAGTGTCACTCATGATTCACTATTGCTATCATTGTGTTCGAGAGCTTGGGGAGGGAAAAATTAAAATTCATAAGAAATTAACAAAAAAGACATAACATCTTTTCCTAAACATTCTAAATCCTAGCAGATGAGAAGGTGTTTTAAACCAATTTCCAGGGTAATTGGAGCCACTTTGGTTCAGGTAGAAACAATTTGGGTCTAAACTGAACTATTTTTTAAAATTCTGCAATTGTGAAATGAACCGAATCTCAAAAGTTCGCACATTTGTAATCCATGGATTTAACGGTACATTTCCAGTAAATTAACACTGATTAGAACACATATAAACAACGGCATGTCCACTCCTTCTTGAATGGCCTTTTCTTGACTATCCTTTCAAGGCTGTGGTTATCCCTGTTGCTTGTGCACCTTTTTACAACACTTTTTCCTTCCACTTAACTCTCCATTAATATGTTTGGATACAGCACTCTGAACAGCCAGCTTTATTAGCAATGACCTTTTGTGGGTTACCCTCCTTGTGGAGGGTGTCAATGACTGTCTTGTGGACAACTGTAAAGTCAGCAGTCTTCCCCATGATTGTGCAGCCTCTGGAACCAGACTGAGGGACCATTTAAAGGCGTAGGAAACCTCTGCAGGTGTTTTATTTTGGTTAGCTGATTAGAGTGTGACACCATGAGTCTACAATATTGAACCTTTTCAATAGAGTCAGATTTTCTGAGATATTGATTTCTGGGTTTTCATTAGCTGTAAACCATAATTATCAACATTAAAAGAAATAAACACTTGATTTAATTTATTGAGATGTGCCTGTACTACAAGTCAAATCAGTTTAAGCTCTTGAGCTGAACCTCTCTTCTGTGGCCTTAGTTAGTGCATAGTGTGCAGTCTGAGTCTGCTGGAGAAGCATCCTTTAGGTCTTTAAACCCAGGGATGAGTCCAGTAAACCCTGAGATGGTATATGGATTATAACTCTGTTGAGCAGCTAAAAAGAGGGAGTGTCTAATTTAGTGTCACAGACGTACCAAGACATACGGATGTCCCGGTGACAGTGAGTGGTAGGAGATCTGTGAGACTGGCAACACGTGGTTTGATTTGGCAGGTTTTCCTTGTGGATCAATAGGAGTCTGTGTTTCTGGTAATGGCCACACCCCTTGCCGCCAGGTGTTGCTAATGTGGTCATTTAACCTTCCTTATATATAGTTGCTTCTTTCACAATTCTGTGCGGTTTATAGCTTCTGTGCCTGTGGATTGTTTGTGGTTGGATCTCGGCTGAGTTCCTGGTGCTTCCATAGCCTCTTTTAAGTTAAGTCTTTCCTTTCCATTTTTTATTTTGTTTTGGTTCTGTGTGTTGCATTTCCCTATTGTTTGTATTAGGCCGGACGTAGACTCCTGTTTGTCCTTCCTTTTGCAGGAACAGGTAGTCTTGTCCTTGCCATTAGTACCAGGGTCCTATAGGGCTAGATAGGACTCTAGGTATTCCTGCGTATGAACTCACCTACTTTTGGGGGCTGTTCATACTGGTAGACAGTGAGGATTTTGGTTAGGGTTTTCTCTAGGAGGTGTCCATCTTCCTTCCCTAGTTCTCAGGCCTGATTCCCTGTTTCCCCCTTCCCTACTATGCTCAGTGTGGAGTTTCCCTCCCACACCGAAGCGTGACATTTAGCCTGTGAAGGTAACGCAAATATATGGCTTCTATGTTTTGTAGTATTTGATTGTGTGTAAAAGCATCAGGCTCCTAGTAATATCAGTGTGACAGCTCGCAAGTGCTGCCTTTGGGGTCTGCTCCTCAGCTGTATTGGTGTCAAGGAATGTTGTTTAAGAAAGAACTTCAGAAGGAGAATTCTGAAGGTAACTCAAGATTTAGCCAGAACCTGTTGAAATTGTTCACATTTTGTGTTTCCATCTTTTGTGTAAGATTGTATGAACCTTTGCACTTCAGTAAAGGTTTATTTTTTTATGTTCAACTACACCCTCCTCCTCCTTGGATAGGTGATCAAAATTCTACTCCCCATTTAACATCCATCCCACACGTAGCAATTTTTAAATAGTATATTCCCAAAAACATTTTCACTTAATAAATCCAGCTCACAATATTATTATTTTTTAATTTTTTTATTTTTTTTATTTTTTATAATTAATCTGTATAAGTAATTTTAACAGGTAATTAAAACAATATTAAAAGCTGATATTTAGAACTCAAACTGTATTTATATACCAATAGCCCACCCAAAAATAATTTTACTTGCAAATTGTTTAGTTCTGCAAAGCCATTTAATGTTATTTAATACTGTTTTATGTGTTCATGTCTTGTTATGTACTTAGCATAGCTTTGGTATGCATGAGGCAAGGTAAATTACCCCGACTCAGCTCCTGCAGGAAGTTAAAGGGGTTTTCCGGAACTTTTCTACGGATGACATATCCTGTGCAGCTTTCTTGCAGCTTTCCCTAGGCAATGTGACATCACGTGTTCAGAAGAATGCATTGGTGATTTCCTCATCTAAAACAATTTATTGAAACAAAAGCTAGCACGAGTGGTGGGTATACCCCCATAAAAATGTCAATCTCTCAATAATTTGTCATGTGGCCTCAATTACAGCTTGACAATGATGTCTCATGCTGTTCACAAGTCGAATTATTGTCTGCTGAAGCATGGCATCCCACTCTTCATGAAGGGCAGCCCTCAGGTCATTCAGGTTCTGGGGTACAGAGTTATGAACATCTACATAGCGACTCAGCTAATCCCATAGGTTTTCAATGGGATTCAGGTCTGGAAAAAGTGCAGTCCACTCCATTTGAGGTACCCCAGTCTTCAGCAGCTGTTCAATGATGATGCGACCTCGATCAGCTGGCGCATTGTCGTCCATGAAGATGAAATTAGGCCTGTTGTTCATGCAGAGGCACAATGACTGGATTAATTATGTTATTCAAGTAGTATGAAATTCTACTAAATATAGAAAGGAGCTCCGCATACAGGAGTGGAGCAAAACAACAATTCTACAGGCAAAGAGGAACTAAACAAAAGAATGCAGTGAAAGAAGAAAAAAGAACAAAGAAGGTTGAACAAAAACATTGCCAGGATACCATAAAGCAAAATTAGAGGCATCAAAGTTGTTATGAACATCTCGTTTCAAAGATGTCAATGAGTGCTGTATCGCAAGTTAAGGAGATAATGGAATACACTGTGAGCATAAAATAACAGTATAATCAAAGATTAAAAATCACATTCCAGCATAATGGGGCGCACAAAATAGATGTGAGCCACATCCTGCAATAAAGAATACTAACCTTGTGAGATGGGGGAAAGAGCTCTCATCGTATGAACACTGTTTGTATAGATTAAATTAAATGATCTGGACTGACATTCTGCTGTTTGGCCACAAGATGCCGCTGTTTCCAAAACACAGCTAACAAACTGTATATATTTTCATATTCATGAGAGGAGGAGTTTTCAGAGCCTGGAGAAGAAAAGGAAGCATCCATCTTAGGGCTCTTTCACACTTGCGTTGTCCGGATCCATCTTGTACTCCATTTGCCGGAATTACACGGCGGATCCGGAAAAACGCGTAAGAAAGCATTATTTTTTCTTTCCGGATGCGTCTTTCCTGCTTTTTTGTTAAGATACTGATCCGGAAATCCTGAAGCCAACATCAACGTTTTTTTTCCGGATCAGTCGTTGACGTTGGCTTCAGGATTTCCGGATCAGTCTCTTTTCGCGCCAGCCAAGCCCTTCCTACTTCCTGGCGCAGATGCAACTTCGGGATCCGTCAGTGTGTCGTAACAACTGAAGATGTTAGGACAGATCCGGAATAATATATTTCAATGGGCTATTATTCCGGATCCGTCGATGCGGCAAGTGTTCAGGATTTTTGACCGGAGCAAAAAGCGCAGCATGCTGCGGTATTTTCTCCGGCCAAAAAACATTCCGGTCCTGAACTGAAGACATCCTGAATGGATTTCTCTCCATTCAGAATGCATGGGGATAATCCTGATCAGGATTTTTCCGGCATAGAGCCCCGACGACGGAACTCTATGCCGGAAAACAAAAGCGCAAGTGTGAAAGAGCCCTTAGAGGAAGCTGAGACTGAGGAACTGTGTGAGTAGAGAATCCGACGGCATCCAGGTGTGAGTGCATCCCTCAGTGACCAGAGCTCCAGCTAAGTGAAGTTGATCGTGTACAAGACCCTGATCCTGTCCAGAGGAACAAGGATTGCTTCCAGGAACGCAGATGAGAGCTGAGGAGCAAAGCTAGCATTTGTTCTGTTCAGAGTCACCAGCGGATGCAGAGCAGACCCGGGTCGGTAAGATCGTGCACGCACCTCATTACAGTGTTAGCGCCTAGAGATTGAGACCAGGCCTATAGTTAGCCCATAACTTAAAGGGAGTCTTTCACCTAATCTGAGCGTTTTAGACCGCTCAGATCAGGTTATAGACTCTTTGACCCTCATTACAATCGTACCTTTCTCTTGTGTGTCCCTCGTCCAGATAATGAAAATAACACTTTTTAAACGTATGCAAATGACCTTCTGAAGGTGCCCAGGGGGCGACGTTACTAGGCGATGTGCCCACAAAAACACACCTCCAGCCGGCGGACGTCACGAGCGGCACCAGAGGACGGCGGGCTGGGAACTGGCCTGCATCTGCGCACTGCTGTGCCCATTATGTTTTTCTGGGCACATCGCCTAGTAACACCGCCCCTGGGCACCTTCAGAAGGTAATTTGCATAAGTTTAAAAAGTGTTATTTTCCTTATCTGGACGAGGGACACACAAGAGAAAGGTATGATTGTAATGAGGGTCAAAGAGTCTATAACCTGATCTGAGCGGTCTAAAACGCTCAGATTAGATGAAAGACTCCCTTTAAAGTGACATTTCACATTGGAGAGCTGATAGAATTCCCACAAACCCAAGCCAGGCTGGTGTTACAGGACCAGTTATGGGAGGGGGAATGCTGTAGAGCTTTGTAAGATTGTCAGCTGTTGTGCTGCACCGCAGGCTAGCCCGTACCGCACACCCATACAGTGGTTCTTGTTTTTTTAGGGTAATAACAGGTAAGGTGTGGCAGTTTAGTTGTGCCCGCCAGTAGGCTAATTACTGCACTTTCCTCCTGCATCCATCGGAGGGAGCCGCCCTGTGCAGCATAAGGGTCTCATTCTTCGGGCTGGGTGTATGTAAATTTATTGTGTGTTCCCAGCATTTGTGGTTGTGTTTATTGCCATATTTAAGTAAAATTCTGTTTTGGCAAAAACTGGTGTTGGGGTTGCTTTCCTCGTTCATGACTTCACTGTATCCTGGTGAGCCCACCCCGGTACACGGCTTACAACCTTGAATAAACTGTGGAGTTTTCTATTTTATACTAATTGGGAAGGGGGGACCCAACTCCAAGACATAAGAAGCAAAGTGCAACTAAGTTTCTAAGACGTTATTCAAGTAGTATAGGGTTATCACTATACCACAACAAAGTGTAGGGTAGTTCTGTATTGACTAGACACACCTGCCCACACTGTAACATAACCACCACCAAAGACTTATCTGGAGACAATAGTGGCTGATGCATAGCTCTCGCCTTGACGTCTCCAACATTATTGACGGCCATCATTTCTGCTCAGCGTGAATAGATTTTCATTAGTGAACAGCACTGAGGCCCACTGGTCCCTTGTCCAGCGTAGATGCTCCCTGGCTCATGCAAGATAATGAAGCCTGTGGTCAGGTACCCTTGAAGGTCATCTAGCACTCAGACCACGCTGATGTAAATGGTTTCAAAGGGTCTGACGTGACACTTGGGTGCGTCTCACCTCCCTTAAATGTGCCTGGAGTTGTGTGGCCTTTAATCATCCGCAGGGTATTGTTCACAATGAAGCGATCATCAGTGTGGGATGTGGCCAAAGGACGTCCACTTCTATGCCTTTCTGTGACTCTTCCAGTTACTCTGTATCTCTGTTGCAACCTGCTGAATACACTCTGTGACACTCTAAGATCAGTGTTCACTTCCATCTGAGAGCATCCTGCTTGAAGCCCAGCAATGGCGATGTACTGTTGATCAATTGTTAGGTGTCGTCTTGGTCTCATGATGTCAGAACGGCATGATGAGGAGGACTGTTTAAATACCAATTCTAATTGAACCAGGAAATTTATTGGGTAAATCATGGATCAAACACCTGTTGTGATTTTTGCTTTTAAGCACCTTGTTAGAGAACAGCAAGTTGTGCAAAAAGTACTGAAACAATGAACAGTTGGCCATGTGCATTCAAAAGTTCAGAGAAGGTCACATTAAAGGGCTTCTGTCACCCCACTAAAGTGATTATTTTTTTTTGGGCTAGTGAAATTAGTTATATTGCGATATATGACAATATAATTGTGTTACTTACTTTGATCCAGCAGTTTCTGCAAAAAACAAAGTTTTAATATATGTAAATTCGGTCTCTACCAGCAAGTAGGGCGGCTACTTGCTGGTAGCTGCTGCAGAAATCCGCCCCCCTCGTCGTGTTGATTGACAGGGCCACCCGGGATCTCCTCCTCCGGCCAGCCCTGTCGGCATTTCAAAAATCGCGCGCCTGTGTTGATTCGGCGCAGGCGCTCTGAGATGAGGAGGCTCGTCTCCTCAGAACTCCCTCAGTGCGCCTGCGCCGATGACATCACCGAAATAGAAGACGTCATCGGCGCAGGCGCACTGAGGGAGTGCTGAGGAGACGAGCCTCCTCATCTCAGAGCGCCTGCGCCGAATCAACACAGGCGCGCGATTTTTGAAATGCCGACAGGGCTGGCCGGAGGAGGAGATCCCGGCTGGCCCTGTCAATCAACACGACGAGGGGGCGGATTTCTGCAGCAGCTACCAGCAAGTAACCGCCCTACTTGCTGGTAGAGACCGAATTTACATATTATAAAACTTCGTTTTTTGCAGAAACTGCTGGATCAAAGTAAGTAACACAATTATATTGTCATATATCGCAATATAACTAATTTCACTAGCCCAAAAAAAAAAATCACTTTAGTGGGGTGACAGAAGCCCTTTAAGTTCACTAGTAAAGGTTAGAGCGCATTTTAGGTTCATCCTGAAATTTCACCCACAAGCCAAATATCCATAACTTTTTGTGAGTAGTGTATAATATATATATGTATAAATATATATACAGTATATATATATAAAAAATCTTTTTTTTAATTTAATCATTACAAAAACTGTTCTGCTTTGTAATGGTGACCATAAATGCCAACAATTAAGATGGTCAAAATGGGACATTTCAAACAGATCTCCAAGTTTTCCCCCTTATTGAGACTTCTTTGATTCAGTTCAATCTTTCATCACTCGTGGCAGATCCTTCAATCTTTCATCAATAAACGGCAGATCCTTTAATGGGATTTCCAGCAAATGAAAAAAAAAAAAGAGTTTTCTTCAATCTGTAGGTGATATTTTTGGTGTGTTTTTATTTTTATTTTTCATATACTGTGTGTGTGTGTATATATATATATATATATATATATATATATTGTAAGGGATCATCTCTTTTCAGGGGGGTCACACTCACAGATATCTTCGCAGACTCTGGGGGACGCTGTGACGCCTGTGAAACAAGGATCACAAGGCCAAAGTTCAGGCTATCGCCTAGCCTCGTGGCCCCTCAGCCCACCCGGCTGAGACCACTCACACAGAGCCTCACCAGGACTCTGCTTCACAAAACACTCCAGAGTGAGACACACCCACTTCCATAAACCAGATTAAATGGAATCCCTGGACTGGAGCATGCCCTAAGTCCCGGACTGGAGCATGGGGAACAGGCACCCACCCAACACAATGCCTGTTCCCAGTAAAAGCCCACCCTGAAATAGCTGAACCAGCTACACTATCTATATGGGGTCCCCCAACTACTTTAGTGGATACCTGGACTAGGGCTTTTACTCCATCAAGGCCGGGCCCCTTGGTGACACGCTCCTGGTGCAAAAAACACCTCAATGTTCACATTGCCACTATCTCACGCAGGTTGAAGGCAAGGAAGGGGTGGATAGTGCCGTCCACGCCCCTATTTCACCACAGGCGAGACCAGCTAGAGGTACTCAGCCTGGCATAAAGCACCTCCTATAGTGTCAGCAAGGGGGGGGAGTGTGTTACCTGTAGACAGAGGCTCTGTCTGTGTGGTCTCAGCTGGGCTAGGCTGAGGGACCACAAGGCTAAGTGACAGCCTGGAATTTGGGGGATGCAGTGACGCCTGCGGTACAAGGGCCACAAGATCAGAGTCGGGAGGACTGCTGGACCACAATCCCTCAAAGGGACTTGCGTTTGCTACAGCCTGGAGGCTGCTGGGCTAGCTGAGAAAACCGCAGGTTATGACCCTGTCTGAACATCACTCTATATAGGTGAGTCAGGGATTCTACCCTATGTTTAGTTAGAGCCCAGCCGGGCAGGTATTTGTTTTATGTTATTGTTTGTTGTTGCTGGTGTTGCACAATAAATGCTAAGTTTGGACAGTATATCCGTGTCTGGTGAAGTAACCTGTGAGAATGACCCCCGGAGAAAAGCTCCTTGGCCCTTTGCAGTGCTTCTTCAACCTCCTGGTTACCCCCACCCTCCCCAGTTTCTCAATGACATAGTTCTACACATCGTGCACAGTGCTTCTGTTGGGAGAGGGAGGAGAGAGCAGAGTGACACAGAACTGTAGGGGCAGTACAAGGCTACTATGGGGAGAGGGAAGATAGGGCAGAGTGACTAGTGGTCTGACATGGTGTGGCTTGACACTGAGCAGGTAACAGGCAAACCCATTTGGTGGCATGTCTGATGATGTTTTGACACAGAAGGGAGGGAGAGTACAGTAGTTCCCTCCTGATTGGGCCAGCAAAGAAAGGGGCTAAACGTGCAAGAAAATTTACAATGAATATACAATATGACAACTGTTAAGAAGAAAACTTTTTTTTTTAAATTAAACAAGCCCTTTAAGATAGTTGTGAGATATTGATGCTCTAATTAATAGAGGAAGCTGAGTCTTGGGTGCTTATTACTTTATTGCCAGTTTACTGATTGTCATTTCATGGACCTCTTTTGAGAAGTATTAACCACTGCATACAGTGGTGTAATTTATTAGTGGCATTTGCTAGAGATGAGCGAATTTTTTAAAAATGCGATTCGCCAGTTAGCTGAATTTTTTTGAAAAAATGTGGTTTGATCCAAATTTATTCACAGTGAATCGCGTTACAAAACGGCTATTTCCTGGCTGCAGAGAGCATTTATAGTGGTGTAGAACACTGTGCCTTGCAGTAATGAAACAATACTGTGAGTCAGTATGACATGCAGATGACAGGCGTCACTCTTAGCATCACTGCACACTTCACTTATTTGGGCAGTCATGGGGCAAAAACTGACCAAATAACTCAAGTATGAACTCAGCCTTACAGGTCTATGTTAGCGCCAAGAAGAAGTGCACTCATTTTACACCATCGTCAGCTGATTCTTCATAGATGTCTACAGGACCTGTTCAAATAAACGCTTATACAAGTAGAGCCCCCTACAGACAGAGTGGAGAGAGTGTCAGCAGTAATTTTGTGTTGACTGATTATTTTTCCCTTCCTCTGATCCGTCAGAACGATAACCCAAAAAAAAACGGATCCTGTCTGTGGAGCATCCGCCTTCACTCAGTCAGCATTTGGTCAGTAATCCATCAGTTTTGCTAATATAAAATAAAATCAGGAGTGGATCCAAAACAGAGATGACACGTGAATGAAATATTTGCATGTCTTCTGTGTTTTGTACTCACTCCTAATTTTGGCTACCAAATCACAAGCCAATTCTGATGGGACCATACAGGCCTTACAGCTGCTACACAGACAGGATCCGTTGTGCATCTTATTTTTCCTTCCTTCTGACAGATCAGAAGAAGGATCAAATAAATGATGATATCAGCCAGGCCGAAAGGCAAAATAGTGGCCCAGTCATGAAGTGGGGAGGGTGGGTAGCACCAGGAGGAGGCCACAGAGTGGCCCAATGACAGTGTGGAGGTGGTAGCAGCATCAGAATGCTACAGATTGGCAAGGTGAGATATTGTGGAGGTGGCAGCAGTATGAGGAGGCCACAGAGTGGCAAGGTGACATAGTGTAGAGGTGGCAGCAGCATGAGGAGACCATAGACCATAGAGTGGCAAGGTGACATAGTAAGGAGGTGGCAGCAGCATGAGGAGACCATAGAGTGGCAAGGGGACATAGTGTGGAGGTGGCAACAGCATCAGGAGGCCACAGAGTGGCAAGGTGACATAGTGTGGAGGTGGCAGCAGCATGAGGAGACCACAGAGTGGCAAGGTGACATAGTAAGGAGGTGGCAGCAGCATCAGGAGGCCACAGAGTGGCAAGGTGACACAGTGTGGAGGTGGCAGAAGCATCAGGAGGCCACAGAGTGGCAAGGTGACATAGTGTGGAGGTGGGTGGCAATACCAGTACCCGCTGAAAATGGTGGGTGAAAGAAGGAGCACTTGGCATCAGATGTGTGGAATCAGGCAGGTGGCAGCATCAGAATAGTAGCTGAGGCAGGTAGCCAATAGAAACCTGTCTCTTTTGTCAAATTGTTGGTGTTGCACCATGGATGATCTAGTCTGATGCATCAGACATTGGTGGGTGGAAATCCAGACTGATCCACGCCTGATTCATCTTGACAAAGGTCAGTCTCTCTACATTTTGGATGGACAGGTGAATTCTTCCTGGGGTAACTATAGCCCGCGCCACAGTAAACACCCGCTTTGATGCCACACTACTGGCCGGGCAGGACAGCTTTTCCAGGGCAAACTCGGCCAGTTGCGGCCACAAATCCAGTTTGGCTGCCCAGTTGTCCAGCGGATCTTCAATCTAGGGTGGCAGGGTGCTGTCCAAGTATACCACCACCTGCTGGTTCAGGTCCTGCTCCAGGTCTAGCTGCTGCTGGTGAGTAGTTTCTTCACTAGGCGGGTGAAGAAAGCTGCTCATCAGCGACTCTAGACTCAAGTTGCTGCTCATGGAGCTGGAACTGCTCCTACCACCCACACTGCCACAGCAGTCATGGCAGAGGAACAAGAGTGCAAAGGGCCCCCCCGGTCAGTTCTACGAGAGAATGGACGATGGCGCAAATAGGCAGCCAACTGACTACATAGGATGTCTCAATAGTATTTTATTTTGTCCTCCCTCTCAGTGGGTGTAAAAAAGGCCCCCATTTTGGACTGGTAGCGAGGGTCCAACAAGGTGGAGAGCCAAAAGTCATCCCTCTGCCAAATGGTGACAATTCAGCTGTCACTACACAAGCAAGTGAGCATGCATCGGGCCATTTGTGCAAGTGACTAGGAGGGACTTCCTGTCTCCATCTCCACTACATACTGACACGGTGTTTCTGGGTCCTCTGCCTCCTCTTCCTTATCGCTCTGTAGCTCCTATGGCTGCTCCTGCTCCTCCTCTCCTGTCACCTGTGTGTAAAAACCCATTTTGCTACACATTGCTTGTGCTCCAAATTCCTCCTCCTCCAGTTCAGCCCCCACAGGGCTCATGTGGCCGTGAAAAACCGGGTGCGTGCCTGTGGGTGATGCAGCGGTTGCTGCGACAGGCTGGACCACCACATTAGAGCCATCATTCCCGCAGGCCACTTTATGGTGACGCTGCATATGTTGACGCAGGGCCGTGGTGTCAAAATTGGCACCCTGGCCACGCTTCACCTTCTGCCCACAGATTCTACATATGGCCATGTTCACCTCCTCTGGCGACTTAACAAAAAACTGCCACACCGCCGAGTAGATGATTTTACCCCCAACACTACGGACTGACTGACTGCTACCGCCGCTGCTTCCATGAACCCGTGCACCACTACTTTCCGGGCAGGTAGGCTCCTGCAAAGCGGGTGGTCTACCCCTGGCACGTTTGGCTACTGACCTCCCACTGCTGCCACCCTGCTGACTCCCACCCACGCTAGCGACTTGTTGGCTCCGATGCTGCCTATCTGTCACGGACGGTGTACAGAAAACTAGAAGACACAAAATGAAGACCCGACTGACTGGATCCAAAACTAAGGAACAGCCTATGCAAAAATCTCAATGGTAGATGATCGCATATCCTCGTTCCTCGACTGTATAACACCTGAACACCCTATAATAGTGAGGGGACACGACCACCGGCTTCCTACACTTGATACGGAGGGAGTCAGGGTCACCTGGGATCCAGCAAACAGGAAAACACAAATGAATGAACAAAACATATCTGTAGAAGACTCAGTAGTAGCATCCAGCATGCACACACTCCAGGAAGTTGTATAAACCGCAAAGTGATGCAGTATGGGAAGGGATTTAAAGGGATGCAATCAGTGCAACTACATGACAGCTGAGAGAGGCTAACGAGATGAGAAAACGAAAGCAAAACAAAAGGAACCTCCAGGAGGAGGTTCTGAAGAACGTCTGTCAGAGCTTCTCAGATGTCTGGTGGTGACACTATCGGGCAAGCCTGCACCCTCTTCTCCCGATGATGAAGCTCCTTCGTCACCCGGCTCCCAAGTGCGATCAGCTACATCATCATCAAGTACTGTCTGCATATCACTGATGTCCTCCTCAACCGTCTCTGGGTCAGAAACCTAACCGCTAGCAACAGGAGCTCCCACGCCACACTCCTCATCACTACTAGCCCGCCTAGCGGAGGAAGCGGCGGATGTCTCCTCCACATGTTGGCTGGCCAGTATCTGCTGACTGTCCTGTAGTAGCTCGTCCTAGCTGTATAGTGGGGCTAAGCCCGCAGCAGTCAACCATTTAAGAACCGCTGGGTTGCTGGTCAAGACAGACTAGACAGGCTAGATGACACCGGGAGCTCAGGCCTCTCGCTGCGACTCCTGCTGCCACACCCCCATACTTTGCTGCAACTTGTGCCTGCGCCAGAAACATTTAGGCCTCTGCCACTCCCCTGTGCAGGGCCTGACACTTCTCTGTCTTACATACTGTTAGATCAAATAAATAAAAAGGAATTTAAATCACCCCAAAAAAGACTGTCATTTTCTCACTTCACCACACAACGGCTAATGAGCCCTTTTTTTCACTAATACATGCCAAAAGGGCTGTAATTTTCTCACTTTACCACACAACGGCAAATACTTTTTTTTTGCCACTAATACACGCAAAAAGGGGCTTTAGATCATATAAATACTCTGCTGAACGGCAAATATATTTTTGTTTTGCCACTAATGCACGGCAAAAATGGCTTTAGAACATATAACTGCACTGCTGAAGGGCAAATATATTTTTTCTTTTTCCGCTAATACACGCCACAAAAGGCTTTAGAACATATAACTGCACTGCTGACCAGCAAATATATTTTACTTTCGCCACTAAAACACAACAAAAAGGGATGTAATTTTACACTTCACCACACAACGGCTAATAATAAGCCCTTTTTTCCAACTAATACAAGCCAAAAAATGCTTTAGAACATATAACTGCACCGCACAAGGGCAAATAAGTATTAATAAATATTTCCTTGCAATAAACCCTGTTAATAGCTGTATCATACAGCACTTTCACCCCAACAAGAACGGTTTGCTGGAATTACAGAGCTGTATAATCACAATATGGATCCCCAGTCAGTGCAGCAAGGTGTAATAGGATTGTTCCTATTACCCAGGCTGTAACCTCCCCTACTGAACCCTGTTCAACATAAATTCTGTGGAATGATTCCTCCCTATCTTTTCCCTACACCTTGAATAATCTTTCCCTGCACTTGTAAATCGCTTTTTCAGCAGAATTAAATTTTTTATAACACTGTCCCTAGTGCCTGCTGACGTCTCTCCCTGCACTAAGTACAATGGAAAATAGCAGAATCTGAGATGACTGAGGCTATTTATAGGGCTGTGACATCACCTTTCTCCATGTCCTCACAGATGCAGCAGCCATTTTAGGAAAAAATTTGATTTGTTATCATGAAGTGCGAGGAAATTCGGCTTTGGTGCGAATCAAATTTTTCCAGAAATTCGGATCAATTTCCACTTCGTCAACTTCGATTCACTCATCTCTAGTATTTGCCCTTCAAGCTTTCAAAGGGTTAACACAGGTGTTCAGTACAATTAAATCCTGGAGTTGTGTTTAATTTTACAATGTAATTGCACCCTCCCAGGTTCTGTCTTGAAGAGGCTCTGTCACTCGGATCAACACTACCCTTCCAAGTGTAAAGTCTGGTAGGGTTGGTGACACTAACAAAAATAATACTTTTCTTTCTGCTGTCAGTGGTCCGGTGGTAGAGAAAAATTAACTTTTAAAAATCTGCAAATTAAGTATTTGAGCACCAGGAGCAGCAGTGCATTTAGCCTTTATTCTGCCTGAGCCGAAATTTGAAACAGCACCCCCCCCCCCCCTTCCATACCAAATTATCAACCTAACCCCTTCCCTCCTAACATTACATAAATCACTACAAAATATACAGGTTAATACAGCGCCCCATACCTTTTACATTCAGCAATGTCTCCTCTGATGTAAACTTTGTGTTTCCTCATCTTCACCATTTAGACCAGACCACCATGATGATTTTTCAGCCATTTTTCGTCGCGTAGTTTCATACTTTTCCATCATCCTCCCACCTTCTGGAGAAATCATCCTACCACCCCCAATACTGTGCCACTGTGCTCCCCAATATTATACTGCAGAAAATACTAGTACCATGCAGATAGTGCCTTTCAATAAGGGCTCTTTCACACTTGCGTTCTTTTCTTCTGGCATAGAGTTCCGTCGTCGGGGCTCTATGCCGGAAGAATCCTGATCAGTTTTATCCTAATGCATTCTGAATGGAGTGAAATCCGTTCAGGATGCATCAGGATGTCTTCAGTTCAGGACCGGAACGTTTTTTGGCCGGAGAAAATACCGCAGCATGCTGCGCTTTTTGCTCCGGCCAAAAATCCTGAAGACTTGCCGCAAGGCTGGATCCGGAATTAATGCCCATTGAAAGGCATTGATCCGGATCCGGCCTTAAGCTAAACGTCGTTTCGGCGCATTGCCGGATACGACGTTTAGCTTTTTCTGAATGGTTACCATGGCTGCCGGGATGCTAAAGTCCTGGCAGCCATGGTAAAGTGTAGTGGGACTTACCGTCCGTGCGGCGCGCATGGAAGACGTGATCACATGGCACGTCATCCATGCGCATGGGGCGCTCTGACGTCATTCTGGAGCGCCCCGGGAGCTGCACGGACTGTAAGTATACTGCTCCCCGCTCCTACTATGGCAACCAGGACTTTAATAGCGTCCTGGCTGCCATAGTAACACTGAAAGCATTTTGAAGACGGATCCGTCTTCAAATGCTTTCAGTACACTTGCGTTTTTCCGGATCCGGCGTGTAATTCCGGCAAGTGGAGTACACGCAAGTGTGAAAGAGGCCTAAATATTGCCATGCAGTATCCTAAAATAACGGCACTTAGCAAATAATGCCCCTAACACTAATAGTGTAAACATAATATACTCTAAAAATAATTGTGCTAAGCTGATACTGTTCCAGGGTGCCCCTACAGTAATAGTGTTCCAAAAAGTCCCACCAATAGTAATAATTCTCAGAGCACACTTGGTAGTAATAGCGCTCCTAAAGTGCCCCCAACAGTACTAATATCCCCACTGTTCCCCAGAAGTAATAATGCTTCTATAGTGCCCATACTAGTAATTATGTTCCCCATAGTCCCCCAGTAGTAATAAAGTCCACCAAAATGCCTTCAGTAGTAATAATTTTCCTTATAATGTGAGAGTAGAAAAATGCCCCCTTAAAATGAGCACGAGTACAAAAACGACCCCTTTTAATATGTACCAGTCCCCATAGTGCCCCAATAACGCGTGCAGTATAAAATACCCCTATATAATGCCCCCATAGTGCTCATTTTCCCCTTCCCCATAGTGCTCTCATAATGTACCAGTATAAAATACCTCTATATAGTTCCCCCATAATGCTCCTCTCCCCTCTTACTCATAGTGCCCCCAGTAGATGCCTTCAGTGTCCCCCATAATTTGCCAGTATAACATACCCCTACTTAGTGCCCCCAGTAGACACCCCCATAGTGCTCCTCTTTCCCTCTTTAACCCCCTATAATGTGTCCCAAGATAAAATGCCCCTATACAGAGCCACCATTAGATGCCCTCATAGTGCACCCCAGATAGTGTTCCTCTCGCTTCTTCCACATAGCGCCCCCCATACAAAATAACCCTTCTTTGTGCCCTCAGTAGATGCCCTTATAGTGCCCCCCAATAATGTACCAGTAAGAAGTGCACCTAGATGCCCCCATGCTCTTCTCCTGCATTGTGCCATATAAAATAAAATGTCGGGACGCTAAAGTCCTGGCAGCCATGGTAAAGTGTAGTGGGGAGCGGGGGAGCAGTATATTTACCTCTATGCAGCTTTCAGCGATGCGATGCAGGCCTGTGTCCCACACTGTACGGTTCAGGCAATGCAAGGACATCAACGCGCCACCTCTGATAGGCTGCAGGCACTAGGCCTGTAGCCTATCAGACGAACAGGGAAGAGAGATGCCTCTCCTTTGCCCCGCTGCAGATTCCATCTGTAACGTTGTCCCGAGGACGTAGATACAGATTAATACAGAGATGAGTGCTTCCACATCTCCCGCTGCCCTGCCACTACTGCCCCCCACTTGTCACTGGGAACGCGCCGCCTGAGGTGATCGCCTCACCTCGTCTAATTGGCATTGCAGCCCTGACTTTTGCGGTTCGAGCACTGCTCTAGCAATGCCCCTGGTGCTCTATAATGACCCCCCTTTGCTGTAGTTTACTCTCCCTGCCTTTCGATTGACAGCGCTAGACTCTAGGGTCATGCATAATGTGCACGCGCCATCATGTTACGGGGGCTCAGGTGCAGAATCTAAGCACTAGATCAAAGGGTCTAGTGCTGTCAATCTAAAGCCAGCAGGCGTGAAGCACAGCAGAGGGTCATCATTGTGGAGCACCAGGGGCATGACTGTAGTGATGCCCCAACCGCATATGCCCGCCTCTTGGCGATCAAATACTTCATTTGCATATTTTTTTAAGTAAATTTTTCTTCACCACCGGACCACCGACAGAAGAAAGAAAGGTATCGTTTTTGTCAGCATCATCAACCCTACCTGCTATAAGCCTGTGAATTTTCACGTTATGGATCTTTTTAAGAAGTGACCAAAAAAAAATCGTCTTATTGATACTCAGTGCTGGATTTCTCTTATCAGCTTCGCCAGGTACCATTACCAATCTCGGACGCTTCAGGCAGGATGCCATTAAGGCCTCATGCACACGACCGTATGTATTTTGCGGTACGCAAAAAACGGATCCGCAAAAAAAGGATGACGTCCGTGTGCATTCCGTATTTTGCGGAACGGAACAGCTGGCCCCTAATAGAACAGTACAATCCTTGTACGTAATGTGGACAATAATAGGACATGTTCTCTGTTTTTGCGGAATGGAAATACGGACATGCGGAAAATGAATGCACACGGAGTAACTTGAAATGAATGGCTCCGTAAAAAAAACGGAATGGACATGGAAAGAAAATACGTTTGTGTGCATGAGGCCTAACTTGTATTCTAGCAGAAGTGGAGAGATATAAAGTAAATATAGAATATATGGAATATTGTGCCTCCACCTAGAAACCGTATTCAATCACAATAGGTATGTAAAAACAATTATATGTACTATTTATTTATTTAACACTCCCAGCAGGCACCTTGCTGGATATACATAAAGATAAAATAACCCCAAAAAAGTAAAACTCTAAAAAAAATTAAATGATATAAAAATACTAGCAGAAGGACCCGGCTTTGCACGGGTATATTTCATCTATTTCATTTAATATTTGTGTGTGTCGTTAAAAGATATCAACAGTATTCACAATAACAGTGACATCTACAGTACCCCGCCCCCTTAACAGTAACATCCACAGCGCCCTCCCCTTTAACAGTGACCTCCACAGCGGCCGCCCCTTTATTAGTGACCTCCACAGCAGCTGCCCCTTTATTAGTGACCTCCACAGTACCCCGTCTCGTTAACAGAGAATTCCACAATAACCCGCCCCCTTAACAGTGATTTCTACAGAGCTCCTTTCCCTTAAAATGTGACCTCCACAACACCTCTCCCCCCTAACACTGACCTCTACAGCATCCCGCTCCTTAACACTGACCTCCCCCGCGCGGGCCCCTTTAGCACTGACCTTCACAGCATCCCGCCCCCTTATCAGTGACCTCCACAGCAGCCAGCTCCTTTAACAGTGACCTCCACAGCAGCCGCCCCTTTATTAGTGACCTCCACATTATCCAATTTCCTTAACAGTGATTTCCACAGCACCCCGTCCCTTAACAGTGGCCTCTACAGCAATCTGCCACTTAACACTGACATCCATAGTGGACAGTCCCCTTAACTGCGATTTCCACAACAGCCTGCCCCTAGGGTAGCCAGAGGTCCGGTTTTAGGCAGGACAGTCCAGCTTTAAGACTCCCTGTCCTCCGTCCGGTGCAGGACCTGGACGGATACAGGGATGTTCTTTCGAACAGCTCATTCTCAGACAGCAGCACTGTGCCGTGTGACCATGAGCTGCAGGGAGAAAATCATCCTCCCTCTGCAGCTGACAGAAGTAGATTTTTACCTTAATTTGTTCAATCCCCGTCTGCTGTGGAGGGAGAGGGGGCATAGCTTAGCGGGACCTGGCAGCGGGGTTTTTAAGTCAGTCTTTTGAGGGTGGCCTGAATGGCCACCCTACCTGCCCCTGAACTGAGACCTCCACAGCACTCCACTCCCTTAACAGTGTCATCCACAGCTCCCTACCCCTTTAAAGCTGACCTGCAGCAGTGAAGAAAAATGGCTAGGTTGTTATGGAAACCTGGTGTAAAACTGTGTGTATGTGGAGACTAAGGACCTGCGAGCTTCTATTGGCTGATAAGGGTCATGTGACCAGGCTTCTATTGGCTAATGCATTTTTTGGGAATATCTCACACAGGGATGTCCTTTTGAACAGCTCACTCTCAGACAGCTGCACTGTGCTGTCTGAGTGTGAGCTGCAAAGAGAAAGTCACCCTCCCTCCCACCCCTGCAGCTGACAGAAGTTGATTTTTACCTTCATTTTTTCAATCCCTGTTGGCTGCGGAGTGGGAGGGGTGTGGTCTAACCAAATTGGGGGGTGACTTAGTGGGACCTGGGGGCGGGGTTTTTAAGTCCATCTTTTGAGGGTGGCCTGAATACCCATCCTTCCTGCCCCTGAACTGTGGCCTCCATAGCACTCCACTCCCTTAACAATGTCATCCATCGCTCCCTGCCCCTTTAACCACTTCAACCCCCCTAGCTGAAACCCTCTTAATGACCAGGCCACTTTTTACACTTCTGCACTACACTACTTTCACCGTTTATTGCTCAGTCATGCAACTTACTACCCAAATGAATTTTACCTCCTTTTCTTCTCACTAATAGAGCTTTCATTTGGTGGTATTTCATTGCTGCTGACATTTTTACTTTTTTTGTTATAAATCGAAATTTAATGATTTTTTTGCAAAAAAATGACATTTTTCACTTTCAGTTGTAAAATTTTGCAAAAAAAAGACATCCATATATAAATTTTTCGCTAAATGTATTGTTCTACATGTCTTTGATAAAAAAAATACAAAGTTGGCATTTGACCAAGATATTTCTCTCACCCAGCATGGGTATATGTAAAATGACACCCCAAAACACATTCCCCAACTTCTCCTGAGTACGGCGATACCACATGTGTGACACTTTTTTGCAACCAAGGTGGGCAAAGGGGCACACATTCCAAAGAGCACCTTTCGGATTTCACAGGCCATTTTTTACACATTTTGATTGCAAACTACCTCTCACGCATATGGGCCCCTAAAATGCCAGGGCAGTATAACTACCCCACAAGTGACCCCATTTTGGAAAGAAGACACCCTAAGGTATTCCGTGAGGGGCATGGCGAGTTCCTAGAATTTTTAATTTTTTGTCACAAGTTAGCGGAAAATGATGATTTTTTATTTTTATTTTTCTTACAAAGTCTCATATTCCACTAACTTGTGACAAAAAATAAAAACTTCCATGAACTCACTATGCCCATCATGAAATACCTTGGGGTGTCTTCTTTCCAAAATGGGGTAACTTGTGGGGTAGTTATACTGCCCTGGCATTTTAGGGGCCCATATGCGTGAGAAGTAGTTTGCAATCAAAATCTGTAAAAAATGACCGGTGAAATCCGAAAGTTGCTCTTTGGAATGTGTGCCCCTTTGCCCACCTTGGCTGCAAAAAAGTGTCACACATGTGGTATCACCGCACTCAGGAGAAGTTGGGGAATGTGTTTTTGGGTGTCATTTTACATATACCCATGCTGGGTGAGATAAATATCTCGGCAAAAGTCAACTTTTCCCTTTTTATTATACAAAGTTGGCATTTGACCAAGATATTTCTCTCACCCAGCATGGGTATATGTAAAATGACACCAAAAAACACATTCCCCAACTTCTCCTGAGTATGGCGATACCACATGTGTGACACTTTTTTGCAGCCTAGATGCGCAAAGGTGCCCAAATTCCTTTTAGGAGGGCATTTTTAGACATTTGGATCCCAGACTTCTTCTCACGCTTTAGGGCCCCTAAAAAGCCAGGGCAGTATAAATACCCCACATGTGACCCCATTTTGGAAAGAAGACACCCCAAGGTATTCAATGAGGGGCCTGGCGAGTTCATCGAATTTTTTTTTTTTGGCATAAGTTAGCGGAAATTGTTTTTTTTTTTGTTTTTTCTCACAAAGTCTCAATTTCCGCTAACTTGGGACAAAAATTTTAATCTTTTATGGACTCGATATGCCCCTCAGCGAATACCTTGGGGTGTCTTCTTTCCAAAATGGGGCCATTTGTGGGGTGTTTGTACTGCCCTGGCATTTGAGGGTCTCCGCAATCATTACATGTATGGCCAGCATTAGGAGTTTCTGCTATTCTCCTTATATTGAGCATACAGGTAATGAGATTTTTTTTTTTTTCCGTTCAGCCTCTGGGCTGAAAGAAAAAAATGAACGGCACAGATTTCTTCATTCGCATCGATCAATGTGGATGAAAAAATCTCTGCCCCAAAAAAAAAGGAGGGGAAAAGCGTCTGCCAGGACATAGGAGCTCCGCCCAACATCCATACCCACTTAGCTCGTATGCCCTGGCAAACCAGATTTCTCCATTCACATCAATCGATGTGGATGAATAAATCATTGCCGGGATTTTTTTTTTTTTATATATATATACAAAATGTTTGCCAAAGCATATGAACACCGCCACCTCCTCAGCTCATATGCCTCGGCAAACGTATCTTTTACTGCAGAGGAGAAATCTCGTCTTGCAGCACCGCATACACCGACTTGTGTGTAATCTGACAGCAGTGCAATGCTTCTGTCAGAATGCACATCAGTGCTGCAGCTAGTCGATCGGTTGGTCCACCTGGAAGGTACAAAAAAAAACAAAAAAAAAAAACAGGCCGCAACGCAATAATTTGATTAAATTTGGAACAGAACATATAAACTTTAACTTTTTGAACTGAACATTAACCTTTTTGCTTACTGGTGATTTTTTTATTTTATTTTTTACCTTTATAGGACAAACCTCTCCTTCCCCATGGGACAATGTGCAAAGCGCAAATCGCCCAAAGATGTGGCGAAGTGCATTATGCACTTTGTCCCAGGTGAAAGGAGACGTTTGCAGCAGCTATGTGTGAATGGGCCCTAATAGCCCTGTGTGCCTGTCCTGGTAAGATGTGATCCCTATGCTTGGTGTACCTGTGTGTGGTACTTCCGGAAACACTCCCCTAAGCATAGGGCAGGGTGGTCAGGACAGTCAGGACAGAAATAGCGGGTGTCACGCCTTATTCCACTCCTGCTACAGACACAAAATCTTTTTCGGGGTGACGGTTGGGTTGAGGTACCGGCAACGACATTGGGGAAATGTCGCTCGTGTAGATGGATAACTACACTGGTGGATGGGGCCACGGAACCTCATGGGTACAGGAGGTTCTCGATGATCTCTTCCTGAAATTTGAGGAAGGATCGTGTTCTCCCAGCCTTACTGTAGAGAACAAAACTATTATACAGAGCCAATTGAATCAAATATACAGACACCTTCTTATACCAGCGTCTGGTTCTGCGGGAAACTAAATACGGAGACAACATCTGGTCATTGAAGTCCACCCCTCCCATGTGAAGGTTATAGTCGTGGAATGAGAGGGGCTTTTCAATGACACGGGTTGCTCGCTCAATTTGTATTGTCGTGTCTGCGTGAATGGAGGAGAGCATGTAAACGTCACGCTTGTCTCTCCATTTCACCGCGAGCAGTTCTTCGTTACACAAGGCAGCCCTCTCCCCCCTTGCAAGACGGGTGGTAATGAGCCGTTGGGGGAAGCCAGCGCGACTAGTTCGCGCGGTGCCACAGCAGCCAATCTGTTCTAGAAACAAATGCCTGAAGAGGGCCACACTTGTGTAGAAATTGTCCACATAAAGATGGTACCCCTTGCCGAATAAGGGTGACACCAAGTCCCAGACTGTCTTCCCACTGCTCCCCAGGTAGTCAGGGCAACCGACCGGCTCCAGGGTCTGATCTTTTCCCTCATAGACACGAAATTTGTGGGTATAGCCTGTGGCCCTTTCACAGAGCATATACAATTTGACCCCATACCGGGCGCGCTTGCTTGGGATGTATTGTTTGAAGCCGAGGCGCCCGGTAAAATGTATTAGGGACTCGTCTACGCAGATGTTTTGCTCTGGGGTATACAAATCTACAAATTTCTGGTTGAAATGGTCTATGAGGGGCCAAATTTTGTGGAGCCGGTAAAAAGCTGGGTGGCCTCTGGGACGGAGGTGGTGTTGTCGCTAAAGTGCAGGAAACGCAGGATGGCCTCAAAACGTGCCCTGGACATAGCAGCAGAGAACATGGGCATGTGATGAATTGGGTTTGTGGACCAATATGACTGCAATTCATGCTTTTTAGTTAGACCCATGTTGAGGAGAAGGCCCAGAAAAATTTTAATTTCGGAAACTTGGACTGGTTTCCACCGGAAAGGCTGGGCATAATAGCTTCCTGGGTTGGCGGTTATAAATTGTGTGGCATACAGGTTTGTTTCGGCCACGACTATGTCCAAGAGCTCCGCAGTCAAGAACAGCTCAAAAAATCCCAGGGCCGAACCGATCTGAGCTGTCTCAACCCGAACTCCAGACTGGGCGGTGAAAGGGGGAACTACAGGTGCGGCTGAAGTTGGGGACTGCCAATCAGGGTTTGCCAGCACCTCAGGGATTCTAGGGGGTCTACAGGCCCGTCTTTGCGGTGGCTGCGAACGGGGTAACTAATGCACGTGCCACCGTACCAGCTTCAACTGCCCTTCTGGTACTCGCCACTTCACCAGGTTGTACGGCAGTGCTGGTACTAGGTCCAGGGAGGGCTGCGCTTCTGGTGTATGCCTCACCACGTAATCCGACAGCGCCAGCCCCACTCTGCTGCCCTTGAAGCGCATCCTGCGCAACCTGTGGTCTAGCGACACGGGGTCGGGTACGCCTGGTGCTATCAGGGACCTCAACCTCCTCGTCCGAACTTTGGGTCAGAGTGCAACTGCTTTCTACAGGTTCATATTCTGACCCGCTAGATTCGTCAGATGAGGGTTCCCATTCCTCATCCGACTGGGTCAGAAGCCTGTAGGCCTCTTCAGAAGAATACCCCCTGTTTGACATTTGGGCAACTAAATTTAGGGGTATTCCCTGAGACTACCCAAGAAAAAAAGCAAGCCTGTCTTACAAATGGGAGGCTAGCGAAGTACCGGAGGCTGCTGCGGTTGATAAAAAATATCAAAACTGATTTTTTTTTATCGCCGCAGTGCGTGTAAAGTGAATGTGCAGTGATCAAAAAATATATATTTTTTGTCACTGCGGTGGGGCGGGTGTGGGCGAACGCACGTGTGGGCGACCGATCAGGCCTGATCGGGTAAACACTGCGTTTTGGGTGGAGGGCGAACTAAAGTGACACTAATACTATTATAGATCTGACTGTGATCAGTTTTGATCACTTACAGATACTATAAAAGTACAAATGCTGATTAGCGATACGCTAATCAGCGAATAAGGGACTGCGATGCGGTGGGCTGGGCGCTAACTGATCCCTAAACTACCTAACCAAGGGGCCTAAACTATTCTAAAACCTAACGGTCAATACCAGTGAAAAAAAAAAGTGACAGTTTACACTGATCACTTTTTTCCTTTCACCAGTGATTGACAGGGGCGATCAAAGGGGTGATCAAAGGGTTAATTGGGGAGCAGGGGGTGATCTGGGGCTAAGTGTGTGGTGTTTGGTGTACTCACTGTGAAGCCTGCTCCTCTGCTGGATCCAACCGACCAAAAGGACCAGCAGAGGAGCAGGGAAGCCATATAACACATCATATTTACTAATATGATCTGTTATCTGGCCTTTAATTGGATTTTTTAAAAATCATCAGCCTGCCAGCCACGATCATTGGCTGGCAAGCTGATGACGCGACCCCCCTTGAAGAAATGCCGGCCCGCATTGCGCATGCGCGGGCTGGGTAAGCGCGTGATCTCGCGTCTCGCGAGATGATGCGTATATGCGTCAGTCTGCCTGCAGCTGCCGCCTCTGGACCGCGGATCTGCGTTAGGCGGTCCGGAGGCGGTTAAATCTGACCTGCAGCAGTGAAGAAAAATGGCTGGGTTGTTATAGAAACCTGGAGTAAAACTGTGTGTGTGGAGACTAAGGGCATGCGAGCTTCTATTGACTGATAAGGGACATGTGACCGTGTGTATGGCAGTTGGAATATGAAGAGAAAGACTTACAGGCTTGTGTTGGCTAATGCAGGTCATTTTTTGGGAATATCTCTGCTATGGTACGTCCTAGAGAGCTGTGATAATCCCTTAATCTTGCAGTCTGCAGATGTGTTTTAAATGGTTGTTTCTTAATCTCAGTACATTGTAGCCAATATGTATCACCACATCACAGATACCTCCTTAATGTTTCCTTAGTTAAGTATTGTAGATCATGTAAAGTCTTGCAATTAGTGAAAATATTGCCAATAGTGAAAAATAATGCTGATATAAAGAGTGATGCCGATATGGAAAATAGTATAACTCTCCATATGGTGAATAAATAGTTCACCTCCACAGTTTAAATATACATACAGCCATGGGCGGGCTGGCCATAGCCCCTGTGTGCACTTATGCACATGACCAACAGCCAAAGGTACGATAATACAGTTTCATACTGTGGCACAAGTGGCAGTATCTTGTGCTGCACTGTGGTATTCGGTTCTGCTGGGGTAGTATTTATGCATTATGGCAGAGCTGGAGAAGGTCCAGAGGAGGGCAACTAAAGTAATAACTGGAATGGGGCAACTACAGTACCCTGAAAGATTAGTAAAAATTAGGGTTATTCACTTTAAAAAAAAGACGACTGAGGGGAGATCTAATTACTATGTAGAAATATATCAGGGGTCAGTACAGAGATCTCTCCCATCATCTATTTATCCCCAGGACTGTGACGAGGGGACATCCTCTGCGTTTGGAGGAAAGAAGGTTTGTACACAAACATAGAAGAGGATTCTTTACGGTAAGAGCAGTGAGACTATGGAACTCTCTGCCTGAGGAGGTGGTGATGGTGAGTACAATCAAGGAATTCAAGAGGGGCCTGGATGTATTTCTGGAGTGTAATAATATTACAGGCTATAGCTACTAGAGAGGGGATCGTTGATCCAGGGAGTTATCTGATTGCCTGATTGGAGTCGGGAAGGAATTTTTTATTCCCCTAAAGTGGGGAAAATTGGCTTCTACCTCACAGTTTTTTTTGCCTTCCTCTGGATCAACTTGCAGGATAACAGGCCGAACTGGATGGACAAATGTCTTTTTTCGGCCTTATGTACTATGTTACTATGGTATTGCTGGCCCAGCCTACTTCTTGTTGTCCTGTCTTCTGTCAATTTGGACCTGTTGGAACATAGGGCTACTTTTAGGATTTTTTCCAGGGTCATTTTAAGTTCCCAGTCCATCCCTGCATACTGCGACCTCTATGTGGATGATGATAGTTGATATAGAGCTGTGCTGTAGATATTCATTCCAGATATGGATCGCTGGCTGCAGGGCCGTCTTTACCAAGGGGCAAAAGGGGCAGCTGCCCCGGGTCCAGTTGCTCCTGGGGGGCGCAAGGTAGCTGCCGCTTGAGCCCTGCTGGCCACTGCCCCGGGTGTCAGGCTGTCAGCTACACAGGGGGTACTGCCATGCCATGCCTGCCGGCACTGAGTCCAGGCAGCGTACTGTGAGTGAGAGCTGTGATCTAGGACCTGAGATGACATCATCACCATGTGACCAGTAACCTAGCAATATTACTGGTCACATGGCTATGAGGTCATCACAGGTCCTACCAGGAGTGTTGCAGGAGAAGTTTGCTTTAACTGTGGAGCTTTTTTTATGAAGATTACATCAGAAAAAGGTGACAGGGGCTGTTATGCTAATATACTGTAAGCTACTGTATAGTGGGGTGCTGTATACTGTGTGGGGGCCTGTATACTGTGGGGGGCCTGTATACTAGGGCCTGTATATTGTGGGGGCCTGTATATGTGGGGGGCTGTATACTGTGGGGGGGGGCTTATACTGTGTGGGGGGCTGTATACTGTGTTGGGGCCTGTATACTGTGTGGGGGCCTGTATACTGTGTGGGGCTGTATACTGTGTTGGGGCCTGTATACTGTGTGGGGGCCTGTATACTGTGTGGGTCCTGTATACTGTGGGGGCCTGTATACTGTGGGGGGGGGGGGCTGTATAGTGTGGGGGCCTGTATACTGTGTGGGGGCCTGTATACTGTGTGGGGTCTGTATACTGTGGGGGGGCCTGTATAGTGTGGGGGGCTGTATACTGTGTGGGGGGCTGAATACTGTGTGGGGGCCTGTATACTGTCACTCTGTGTAGATGCAGTATCGCTGCAGAACCGCTCACCACTGCTGCACAATACAAATCCACTGTTATACACCTATCAATAGTACACCTATACAAATCCTTAAAAGGACTTTAGTGGCCCTATTAGCTAGCGATTTGTGTCCCTAACAGCCTGTCCCTGCTCCACTCAGCAACCTTTCCCTACACTGACAAAAGACTGAATGTAAAATGGCAGCCAGATCAGGTTTATTTATAATATAGGGGGTATGTCCATGTGCTGAAACTTTTCAATTTGCTGTCCTGTACCACCTGATGGATGAATATGGCGGGTGGGAATATCACCATATGAACAAGCAAAGTTTGCCGCGAACCGACCACCGAGCGAACCGCAAGGCCATCTCTTACCAGAGCTTACTACATGAGCACCTGCTGAGTGCCCTAATACAGGATGGCTAAATATTGGGTTCTATCAGAAAAAGGAAGGGGGGAGAAAGAAGGAAAGAAAAAGGTGAAGAGGAAGAAGAAAAGGGGGAAAGGGAGACAAGAAAAAGGAAGACAGATGAAAGACCAGTTTCACTTATATGACATACAACATCTAGGTAAGGTAAACATGATTATCTTGTCTCATGAGAGCAGAGTGACATCACTAGGATGGTGGGGAAAAGTCAACCATTGTCTTCTGCGGTGTGGTGTTTCTTTTCATGGGTGGATTTGGTCTTAGTGTAAGCTGTGTACCGGGGTGGGTTCCCCAGGATACAGCGAAGTCACGAACAAGGAAAGCAACTCCAACACCAGTTTTGCCAAAACAGTATTTTACTTAAACGTGGTAATGAGCACTAGTGATGGCCTTGCGGATTGCCTAGCGGTCGTTTAGAGGCAAACTTTGCACATTCGCGATTCACCAAATGTGGGAACATATGGCGATATTCGCATCCGCCATATTCTTTTGCATTGTGCCGAACTTTGACCCATCCACATCCATCAGGTTGGACAGGACAGTCAATTGAAACGTTTCAGCACATGGACACATCCCCACCCTATAAAAAGAACCCGATCTGGCTGCCATTTTACATTCTGTCTTTTGCTAGTTTAGGGAGAGGTTGCTTTCTGGAGCAGGGACAGACTGTTAGGGACACCGAACGCTAGCTAATAGGGCCACAAAGGTCCTTTTATAGGTGTGCTATACTGAGGGGTCTGATATACTTTTAATATACTTTTTAACATAGAAAGTATAATATAGTGCATTTGTATTGTGCAGCAGTTGTGTGTGGTTCTGCTGAGATACCGCAGCTATACAGAAGGACAAACTCTATTGGAACAACTAATTGCAACTGGTGTGATACACCTGTTGCCCCCCAAAAAAACGATTGAGGTGTGTGATATACCTGTAATATATTTTCTAACATAGAAAGTATATTATAGTGCATTTGTATTGTGCAGCAGTTGTGTACGGTTCTGCTGCGATACCGCAGGTATATATAGGGACAAGTGTCACATTGGCTTCAACAAAATACTGATTTAGGGGTGCGATATACCTGCTTCTACCAAATATTGATTCAGGGGTTCTATATACCTGATTCCACTAAATACTTATTGAGGAGTGCAATATACCTGCTATTACAAAATACTGATTAATGGGTTCTATATACCTGCTTCCACCAAGTATTTAGGGGTGTGATATACCTGCTTACGCCAAATATTGATTGAAGCCTGCGATACACCGGCTTCAACTAAATCCATATTTAGGGGTGCATTATACCTGCTTCCACAAAAAATTGATTCAGGGGTGCTACATACCTGATTCCACTAAGTACTTATTGAGGGGTGCAATATACTGTACCTGCTATTACAAAATACTGATTAAGGGGTTCTATAGACCTGCTTCCACAGAGTACAGATTTAGGGGTGCGATATACCTGCTTACACCAAATATTGATTGAGGCCTGCGAAACACCGGCTTCAACAAAATACTTATTTAGGGGTGCAATATACCTGTTTCCACCAAATATTGATTCAGGGGTTCTATATGCCTGATTCCACAAAAAAATTATTGAGAGGTGCAATATACCTGCTATTACAAAATACTAATTAAGGGGTTCTATATACCTGCTTCCACAAAATACACATTTTGCGGTGCGATATACCTGCTTTCACCAAACATTGATTGAGACCTGCAATACACCTGCTTCAACAAATACTGCTCTTCTCTAGGGACTTTGGCACAGTGTCATTTTGAAAATGACAGGCAGAGAAAGAGGCAGGGCTTTACGCAGGTGTGGTAGGGGTCAGGCAGGTGTACCAGGCCGGAGCCTAAGTGGGAAGTAGGAGAAGGTGCGTGTGATTAAGTCAAAGGACACACCACAGTTGGTTGAGTGGCTCACTCAGCCTTCCGCTTCTGCATGCTCCTCGCTCTCTGCTGTGTACACCCCCAAAGACACCACCACCACCATAGCCCCGCCACTCAAGTCAGAGGAATTATTTTCACATCCATTCCCAGACCTTACTGATGTGCAGCCATTCTTGGCATCGGCTGATGAAGAGGAGGCAGCAACAGCTGCCACCCAGCGGTCTGATGACAGTACCCAGATTAGCCCAAGGAGGGTGGTCCCCGCTGTTTCTGCCTACTCTGAGATCTCTAATGTCAGTGGTGGTGGTGAAGGTGACAATGATGACATGTCGATGAACGTCTTGTGGGTGCCCACAATAGAGGAAGAGGATTGGAGCTCAAGAAATTGAGCAACAGATAGGGAGCAGAAGCAGGCAGAACTCTCAGTGCACAGTGCAAAAAGCAGACTGAAAATGTATCTGTAGCGAACCATCCACCATGCACGGTCACATCTTGCGCTCCCAGGACACCGGAACATGGCTCTGCAGTGTGGGCTTTTTTTAACTTGTCAGCTACTGACAATAGTGTTGCCATCTGCAGCCTGTGCTGTCAACGCATAAGTCGCGGTAAGCCCCACACTCACCTACACTCACCTAGAGACGACCGCCTTAAGAAGGCACTCCCATCACCGAGAACCCACAAAGCCACACTCCCGGTGCTCCACATCCTGCCTCTTCTCCTTTCTCCTCCCATTTGTCCTCCACTCCACCTTCCACTGTGCCGTCGTCGCGTTCATCTGACAGAAGGCAGGCTTCCGTGGCCCAAATGTTCGAGCGTAAAAAGTTGATGAAGCCGGATAACCCTCTTGCCCAACGGCTGACTGCTGGATTGTCGGAACTGCTAGCCTGCCAACTACTGCCATATAAACTGGTGGACTCGGAGGCCTTTAGAAAATTTGTGGCCATTGGCACACCGCAATGGAAGGTCCCTGAAAGGAAATGTTTCTCCCAGAAGGGCATCCCAGAGCTATATGGTCAGATTCAGTGGCAAGTGAATATATCTCTGGCACACAGTGCCGGTGCCAAGATACATCTGACCACAGACATGTGGTCTAGCAAACACAGGCAGGGAAGGTACATAACTTTTACTGCCCACTGGGTGAACCTTCTGACGGCTGTCATGCATGCAACCCGTGGCACCTGTGTGGATTTGGTGTTACCGCCACGGATTGCCTCTTCTTCTACTCTTCCTACTCCATCCTCCGTCTCCTTCTCGGCTGACTCCTCCTTTTCCACTGCTACAGCCTTTTCCACTGCACCCCCCAAGCTACCCAGAACCTATTCGACGTGCCAGGTGAGACGTTGCCATGCTGTGCTGCGGCTGTTCTGCCTGGAAGCCAAGAGCCACACCTTTCCTGCACTGCTTACAGCTCTGCGGTCACAGGCCGATCAGTAGCTAACCCCGCTCAATTTGACAGTTGGTAAAGTGGTGTGGGACAACGATGCCAATCTGCTAAGCGAGCTGAAACAGGGCAACATGACACAAGTGCTGTGCAAGGACGTCTTGCGGCAGGTCCAAAAAATCTCTGCCCATTTTAGAAGATCTTACACGGCCATGGCTTTCCTTGCTGACGTTCAGCGGCGACACCACTTGCCCGTTAGACATCTTATTTGTGCCAGCCGACACACTGGAACTCCACCTTGCATATGCTTGATAGGCTGCTCCAGCAGAAACGTGCCATTAACAACTATCTGTACAAACTCTGCAGCATGACAGGTTCTGGGGAGCTAGGTTTCTTTTCACAGCGCCAGTGGCTGCTCATGCGCGACTCATGCAGACTTCTGTGGCCATTTGATGAGATCACCAAACTGGTCAGTTGCAGCCAGGGCACCATCAGTGACATCATACCTTATGCCTTCTTTCTGGAGCATGCATTGCGTTGTGTCATTGATCAAGCCGTTAAAGAGCAGGAGCTGGAAGATGAGGAAGTCGCAATGATGAATGAATTCCCAGGGGGGCTACTCCATCTGAGACAAGTCAGCTACTCAGCAGGAGACTGAAGAGGAGTCAGAGGAGGAGGGTGGCTGGGGGTTGGAGGAGGAGCAAGAAGAGCAGACTTTGAGGGGTAATTTAAGCTTTTCGGGGATCCTTGGTGTTGTCCATGGCTGGGGTAGGAGGAGACTAAGGACGATATTCTCCTGGGTGATGAGCGGGAGCCAGGGCGCTCCACCGCTTCCAATTTAGTGCAAATGGGGGCCTTCATGCGCCAGTGTCCCCCGTATAAAAAGCATAAAGGGCAAAGACCATTACTGGGTGGCAACGTACCTAGACCCCCGTTACAAACACAAAATGGCGGACATGTTACTAGCATCACAGAGGGCTGTCAGAATGCAGCATTTCCAGGCCTTGCTGTGAGAGATGCTGCATTCTGCTGTTGCAGGCACTGACAGAGGAATTTCCTCTCACAGCGAAATAGGTGCGGGTACCAATCCTACAGCGCCTGCAAGAAGAGGGCGGTTTGAAGATGTGTTGGTCACTTCAGATATTAGATCATTCTTGCAGCCAACCCATCGACAGCCACCCTCCAGATCCAGCCTCAGGGAACACCTAGACCAACAGGTGTCTGACTACATCAGGTTAACGGCCAATGTGGACGCTCTGAGACGTGAGGAACCCCTGGACTACTTAGTGTGCAGGCTTGACCTGTGGCCAGAGCTGGCACAATTTGCCATGGAACTCTTGGCTTGCCCCTCGTCGAGTGTCCTGTCCGAAAGGACGTTTAGCGCAGCAGGGGGGATTGTGACTGATAAGTGCACTCGCCTAGCTCACGACAGTGTGGACTACCTCACATTTCTAAAAATGAATGAGGCCTGGATCTAAGAGGAATTCCACACCTGTGACGACCACGTGTAATTGAATTTCACCTATTATCATTTGGGGTTTATTAAAGAGGGGGAATTGTGTTAGCCATGTTTTTAATCCAATTTTATATTTTTAGTTCTTTTAAACATATGTATTTGACATGTATTTGTACTGGCCTACAGTAAATTTTTTATCCAGTGACAGCCTAATGTACCTCAAGCCACATAATCACAAGTTATTTTCTGTCCGGTGAATGCCTAGATGTTGGGGCCTCTACTCCAGTGGCCTACAGTAAAATATATATCCAATGACTGCCTAATGTACCTCGAGCCACATAATCACAAGTTCTTTTCTGTCCGGTGAATGCCGAGATGTTGGGGCCTCTACTCCAGTGGCCTACAGTAAAATATATATCCAATGACTGCCTAATGTACCTCGAGCCACATAATCACAAGTTCTTTTCTGTCCGGTGAATGCTTAATTGTTGGGGCCTCTACTCCAGTGGCCAACAGTAAAATTTGTATTCAGTGACCACCTAATGTACCTCCAGGCAAATAATCACAAAGTCAAGTGCCGGAGGTCCCGGGGGTACCTCCAGGACGCATTGCGAGCAAGTCTGGGACAAGGTATCGCAAAGAAAGGGCATTTCCCTTTCGTGGAACACATGGAACCCTCTTCCGTAGGTGAACCTGGAGCCAACTGGAGCCGACTAGGAGCGCAGCCATCATGACGTGAACATAGCATAGAAACATGAACAGGCAAAGCGAGGTACAAGACATGGAACAGAACAGAAGACAACAATGCAGAACCAGGCGGCCCATACCGAGACGTAGATGGCAGGGCAAAGGTAAAACCTAGCAAAGCAAAACATAGACAGACATGACAGAGACAAGAAGACATGACACCCACTGGCATGGACAAGGACAGACTTGAACAAAGACATAGCAGGGTACAGACACCCTCAAGGAAAGGCATGGTGTGGCATGAGCAGGAAGAGCAGAAACATAGCAGGGTACTGGACAGTCTCAATTAACAGTCCTGACCCCCAGAATGCACACGAGAACAGGAACTGACTGAATTAACAGAACTGACCACAAGCTATGCAGACTGAGACCTGAACCTCCATGCCCAAAGACAGAAGTCGCAGCCTAACAAGCGCACCTGAAAGGACACAGCCAGGAATCGAAGAGGGAGATTAACCCCATCAGAACCAAGCAGGGAGGTACCTAATCAGGTCAGGGATAAACAAGAAACCACAGCAAAGAAGCTGTGATACAGGACGTTGCCCCTAGCAACCAGCAAGCACGGAAGGCAGCAGCCAAAACTCTAGGGCACAACAAACTTGAATACCCACAGGGAGACGATACCACCTGAGAGAGGGCATAAAGTTATTTTCTGTCAGTTTAATGCCTAATTTTTGGGGCCTGTACTCCTGTGGCCTAAAATAAATCTTTCTAGGCTCCAGCAAGGCATTTTTTTGAGAGTTTCCCTTTAAGACGCATAAAAATAGCGCCTGATTAAATTACATATTTTTTGTGGGAATTTTTGCCAACCCTCTGGTTTGTCACTGTCCATGCTGTGGGACTATTTGTGCACTTCTAGTAAGTATTTGGTGGCTGCAAATATGACCTGAAGGTTTTTAAGGTTCGTCTGACATTAAACTCAATGGGGCCCGTTGCGAACGCGCTATGTTCGCGAACATTTGAGCGCAAACACGCATTTGCTTTTTGCAAAACGTCCCCGCTGATTTTCGTCCATCTCTAGTGTTGATCGCAAATTTTATAATCGCTAATTAATCGCGAATATCGGCACTTAGCAACATCCCTAGCAACCAATAGGAAAGTTACCTACCCCTTAGTGTTGATCGCGAATATTCTAATCGCAAAATTTTATTTCAAATATATTACATTGCCGATTTTTGCAATCAAGTAAAAAATGACTGGAGAACACAAATTCTCAAATTTGCTAATTTATGGCGAATATTCGTCCAAAAATGCACAAAATATCGCATATTGAATATTGCTTGTGCCGCTCATCACTATCCATCACTAATGAGTACGACCACAGATGCTGGTAACACACAAACAAATGTACATACACCCAGACACTGTTCAGAGAGGTGTACTGTTTTCCCTCCTTGTAAATCTCACATTTGATGATGGACCACAGGTTCTCATGGGGTT